>NC_142118.1:12328152-12483478 GCF_056152115.1 Neolamprologus brichardi
ACACATAAGTCCGATTTCTGCGGATGCTCCTCTTGAAGAATCCCGAGCAGCCATCACAGGCGTAAACACCATAGTGTTTCCCTGAGCTGCGGTCACCGCACACTTTACATGGGATGTCCAGAATCCGACCTGGGAGAGGTCAAAAATGTCAAGTAAATGATGTGCTCACTGAATTACGAAGCGCACAGTTCAGTTTTAAATCAAAACATTTTGATGACATTTTGTAGCGGTTGCTCGCATAATCGCGGGATTTATGAATAAATATGATGGAACAAAGTGTTTAAAGTGCTTTTCCAGAATAAGTTGGTATAACAGTTTTCAAAGTTGACACACTGGCTGCAGTTCAGCGGCCGACCTGCAATTATGTGACTTTACACCGACCCTATAATCAGTTAAAAAGTACCATAATCGAGCTCATATACACTGAAGCAATGGACAAACTGACCTGCATGTGACTTACTTTTATCTGACAACTCCACACAGCCACAGACACGCTCTCACACTCATTACACGCACACTGGACAACGCCCCGCGTCTCATCCGAGCACGACCATGGGAATTCACTGCGCACATTTTAAGAATAAAGTCCGGTGGGAAGCGTTATATTTGAGCTCTCTAAGACAATACCCCGAAAACGCACAATGGAGACATTAGGGGAAAGTGTTAACTTAATGATTTTCTCCCATTGAACCTCGTCTGACTGCCTGGATCTCGACAAGCTGCCAACTCCACTTCATAATGGGACTCGACAGCTGCTTTATCCCACAGGTCTATAGGCCCCAGGATTAGGGAGTGACACTGCACCATGAGAATAATGCGTACCAACTCGTTTCACCAACTCAAATGAAGTGTATGTAAATCGACCCCGGTGTAGATGAAAAAATGTGATTTTTTTGTGAAGATTTTGTATTCAAATCTCTTAAAAAGAAGATATTTGTATGCATATGAGGCAGTCCTTTTTTTATTCTGGAGGGAAAAGCCGTCTATGTAATTACACTGACGTTTTGCCACCTGCTCATTGATTCACCAGTGACCCGTCAAAAAGGGTAGCATGGGAATAACTACTCAGCAGCAAAAACAATGACTTCAGGAGAGAGTTATAGGACTTGAATTGGCTGTTTATTAAGAATCAAAACTCCCTGTAGCCCTTTAAATGTACGCAAAAGACATTTAATTGCTGTAACATGCAATAAAAAAGTCATTTTAAAGTTGGATTTAAACATTTTATTGTTAAACAAAATTTGGTATTTTGGTACCCAACTTGTCATTAGTAATTGGAGTAATTTATGCTCAACATGTTCCAGACATACTAGTCCTAGTTATTATTATTATTATTATTATTATTATTATTATTATTATTATTATTATTATTATTATTATTATCATCACTGTTGTTCTTTTATTTTCTTGTTTTCTAAATATTTTTTTTAAATAAATAATTATTTTTTTGTTTCGTTTTAACAAACCTTTAAAACCAAAGCTAACCAAATCACATTTTCATTGACACAGCCCCCAAATTAAAATTTAGAGTTTAATTAAACCGCGGATGACCGAAAGTGCAAACATTTTCAACAAGAAAAAATGTCCCCCCAAATATTAAACGATGGTCGCTGGGAGTCAATTAAATAAAAATGACAGACAATTTTGTTGTGAAAGGGGGAAATGTATTTAACTTCCCGCTGTGGGGGTCCACTGCGTCTCCATTGTGAGCAGTAATTGCTTGAAGATATATGGCATATTCTATTAACGTAATCACCATCAAGGCGAAAACCTGCTAAAAGTGTTGGAAATGAAGTTTTAGGGAGAGAAAGAGCTGTTTCCTCTGACCACTCGGTAGCGTGGCTGTGAACTTGAGTCACAGCAATGCTGTGAGTCGTTTTATTCTCATTTGAAAACACATGTTTACATCGGCCGAGCACAGATTTTAAAAGCGGCGGCCTGGTGTGGAAAAAAAAAATATATGTGGTAGCGCTAAAAGAAGCATCAAATGTGAATTCAACAGAAATGTCCATTCTTTGGAGAGAGAGAACAATAGCCTACTTTAGGCCTATATTATGATCTGAGTCCGCCTTCATTTGAATTCATAATGAGGCCTAGCAGAGGGATAATTGCAAGGGTTAAGAAAAAAAGGATCAGAAAATAATTTGATAGGAAAGTGTAAATCTGCTTGAAATTTATTACTATTTTAAAAAAGTCAGTAACATGATTTAAAGCGCTTCAGGAAACTCAAATGAGGGATTCAGAAATGCGCAAACACATTTCAGACATAAAAAAAAAAGAAAATCTCGTGCGCAAACGGGATTTTTCTTCATGTAAGATTGAATGATACCCTGCATATTGCGCTGTTACTCTTTTTAAAGGCTGAAAATTAAATTGCAGGCAACAAGTGTCATCAAAGGGAAGCATGTGGGGCTTTTGAAGAGCAGCGGTCGGCAAATGAATGTGGCTTATTATTTTCGCTTCCTTCTTATTTTGTTTCTCGAAATCTGTAAGCAACATTACAAAATATATTTTACACATGATTTCCTTTCATTCAGGAGCTTTGTTATCCGGGGATGTTCACGTATTGCATTCTGAGACGGCCGACAGCCAGTCCCCATACTCACATCTTTGTGATCATGAGGTAGAGTCGTGAGAAACATCTTTAAAGAAACCATGGACTCACTGTACTTTCATTTGTTATACCCGTCGCTACTGTAGACCTCCCATTATCTATGCCGTGTTCTTCAGAGGAATCGGGGATGATGATGAACAAAACTTACTTGATTTGACATTCAGAATATCCAAACAGCCACTTGTTGAACCGGTTGGTTTGCTCATCATGGATCCTCGATATTTTAAAGAATCTGGATAAAAAGTGTCCTCTTTCTCCTCTTCTTGTGGACAGAAACAATGAAGTTTGTGACACTGAATCACTTGTGGTTTCTCGGTTTCTTTGCCAGCAGTGACGAGAAACACAAGTCAAAGTCCCGAAGCCAAGTTGACAGAAAGTCAGCCTCCGATCGATCGAGAGCCACAAATTAAAACATTAATTATACATTTTATCAGGGATCTTTGCCCTCGACGCCGAAGATTCCGGAGAACCAGGACTGGATCCCCGGGGCAGCAGCCGGTAAACGGCAACAGCAGCTCTCCAGCTAGTGGCGCAGTAGCCGGTGCGTAAAGTTCGAGTTGGAAAAACGGTGGCTGGAGCGCATCCGATACTGCCAACGCTGTGGCGAAGGGAAAAAAGGTGCAAATTTCCGATTTTCTTACGGTTGAAAACTTGTTAAAACCAGGACACGATGTGACTTTATGGTGGGAGCCTCCCGAATAAGCCTTGGTAATATTTATGAGAAGTGTCAGGGGGAGGCTGGAGGGTGGAGATCTCCACTTCCTTCATCCACTTGGCTTTCTACTCCAAACTCCATCCTGACGTCACTGGCGTGTGAGGGAGTGTGTGTGCGCTTGAATGTGTGTGCAAGTGCTGTGAAGTGCCTTGCTAACGGAGCCAGATCCACAGCAGACAAAACACACATGTTGCATGTTTTCCTGGACTGCATTTGCGATTTTTACTGTGTAGAACTCTTATTTATAATAATAATGATAATAATAATAATAATAATAAAAAAAAAAATAATATGACCGAAAATATTCAAAATGTGTTTAAAATATATAATCGCATATCCTAAAGAATAAAAAGATAAAATAAAATGAAATAAAAAAGTAAAAATGATCCAAACTGTTGGGACCGTGGAGATGGCTTTAAGAGGCTGATTACTGTAACTATTTTCGGGTATGCTGAGGTATGCTGACCACTAATAAGAGTGTATTACCATATGCAGGGAGGTGGGGGTGAGGGTGGGCTGAGACCTTCAACAGTCAGCGCTCCTCATTTCCTACACTAGCACAAAGACATTTGTGTCTGGTTCCTCGTACAGTCCTCCAGATTAAATGCTTGGGCTCCACCACATACGGTCAAGACAACTGTCATAAAGCTGAACTTTGATTTATAAAACACTTTACTGCGTATTTGATTCTTTAATAAATATAAAAAAGGCTAAAGAGATGACAAATTGAAAATGTTCATACAGTTAAAAGTTGTAAAATATTCATTTCTCCCCCGTTTTCTCGGGGGCGTTGGTGTAGTTTTGTTCCACAATCTGCATTATCTTTCCTTTGTTAGTGGCTTATTGGAGCTCGTTAGGTGGGCAGATACACCATGCAGACACACTTTGGGACCTTGTAATATTCCTTATTAAAAAAACAAGGCTTCTAGAAATTAATGTATTTGTTTTTTGTTGTTGTTGTTGTTTTTTTTTAAAGAACCTTTTATTAAATGTAAAAGTTAAGCATTCATTTTTAATTTAACAACCATCTTTAAATACAAACTCGGGAAAAATGTGAAATATAAAAAGTCATACATATGGAATATGTACATATGGAATAAACACACTGAAATATATTTGCTTTTCATTCTGTTTACTTTGATTTTCTTTGACAATTCATGCAAACCTACCGCTGAACTTCATGAGCCCTTCACATTTAAGATTTTACTATTATCTTTTAAAATGTTAGATCGATTTGCACTCTTGCACTTTAGCTTTTTTAGTTACAGAAAAAGAAATGGGCAATAATAACAATAATAATAACAACAACAACAATAATAATAATAACTTTTGAGATCTATCTATCTATCTATCTATCTATCTATCTATCTATCTATCTATCTATCTATCTATCTATCTATCTATCTATCTATCTATCTATCTATCTATCTATCTATCTGCCACTGTAGCTGCCAGAATTCTCTGTAGTGGGTGATCCGATCATGAAGGTGCAGACCACGGCCGGCTGTCCGGGGCCCACTCATTGACACACTGACCTTGACAGCTTGTTGCGCTTTCGCCGGGTAACTCCAGAAATCCATATTCTGTTTTAATTGTGTTCATTCCCACGGTACACTGAAGGCCATATGGACTCACAAAGTGTCGATTTAAGCGGACAGGGGCGAGGCGGAGAGGCGTAGTTAATTGCAATTAGCTTTTGTCGTGTCTTTCAATCTGCCCTTTAGCTGAACGGCTCCGGCTGGAGCCTAACAAGCCTGAGGAGAAATCATTCTAATATTCCTTTGATTTTCCTGAGGGGGCTCATAGAGAGGCCCTCTGTAGGACGTTTATAGACGCAAATTGTGTGTTTTAACTATTCTCTGAATAGGCCACTTATAAAACCTACTGTAGAATTTTAATATACGAGTCGCCCCCCCCCCCCCCCGCCCCCCCCAGACTTATTTTTGGCTTATTTTTGCATTTCCTAAATTATTGACCTTTCAAAAGAAATGAGATCCAATAACTTTCCTTAACGAAGACATAATCAGTAATCGATAACAGTTTTCATTTGTTTCTAAATGCACGTGAAGTGGTGTATGTGTGTGAGTGTGTGTCTGTGTGTGCGCATGTGTGTGGGTGGCTGCTGGGTTGGGTGAATGGTGAATGTGTGACATAATCTCCTTAACTCGTCCTAATCCTCGTCATTCACTGATAGCCTTTACACAAATATAACCAACATCATGGTTGCCGGGGCTGCCTTCTTTCACTTTTTTTGTATGAGTGACTCTCTTCTCCTCCAGCAGTCAATGAAATGTGGCCAACAAAGGGGGCAGTGGATTGTGTATCTGTTTTTTGGGGAGGGGGATCTCGGCATCAGTATGCGGATACTTGACATACTATAGTATAGACTTTAACAACGAGAAAAGAGTGAGAGTCCAACAGAAGTCAGCGCAGAACAATGCAGGGAGACCGCGGTGTGTGCTCAATGTCTGAATGAGTTTCGAACAATGAGAAAAAACACCTGCGAAAACATCACATATCAGACAGAAAGCGGATTTTATATTCTTGAATTGTGCACCTGTTGATTTTTTTTAAAAAAATATTAGAACATCCAATATTTTGCTTTTTAGGGAATCTTCAAATAGATCCTATCCATTAGAGTTTATCCATCTTTTATGTACTGGTATCACTGTGGAGGCCCCCCGAACCGACCAGGCGTAAACCAATTGGCTTTGGAGAGAAGTCACTAAGCTCCAGAAAGCAAATAATAGGGAGAATTCAAGTCGACCAAAGGCCCCAGCAGCCGTGCATCTCTGAAAACTGGCCAGGGAGATGATCTTCAGTCATCTCATAGCCTACAGACACTGATCGTGTTTAGCCGAGGAGGTTAGTTGTCTGGACCGTGAAGAATCACTTCATCTGCTATGGTAATGACAGTGATTTTCTGAAAACATTCCACTCGAACATTCCACGCAAAAAGGTTTGTTTGGGACATTTCCGAAAACGGCAGTTGAAAGATCTTCCCCAGGTACTGTTAATACCCAATAACCTAAAATATGATTTAACATCCGAAAGAAATGGAAAATAATCAGTCTGATTTCAGCACCACGGACAGTTCTTCAATAAGAGTCACTGAATAGATGCAGGTTACCTGTCCGAGCGATTCTTCAAAATTTTAAGGGGCCCGCAGGTTTCCACTTGCACATCGGACCACATTTGGCTTCCCAAATTGTTTTGATGGCAAGTCTTCAATCGAAATTACTCAAGACTCACGAATGGTGAATCACATTGGACATATTGAAGCAACTGCAGGTGAGTTATAATGAGAAAACAGACTCAGTTCCCTCAGTTGCAACATCAACTCTCTATCTAAAGGATGTTAACGCTATGAGGCTGAGTAAGCAGCTGATCGGGTACAGTGTGTACAGCAACATGCTTCTCTTGGAAGGTTTGGAGTCAGCAGTTCTTTCAAAGTGGTTATTAAAGTGGGCGTTTAATGCTTCAGGAGCACAGTGTTGTTGTCGTGCTTGCTCATCTAGGAGCACGCTGTCTGTGAGTACAGTAACACTATAGTCCTGCTCCTTAAACTCCACAGGCCTAACCCCGCATTCCTCCACTGCCACCGCAGACATTAGCGCCACCTCGTTAGCTGCTGTGTAAAAGAGATGCTGGCACACCTGTGCGTGCGCGCGGAAAAACCCATGCGCGCTTACACGCATTCACATACACACGCCAAAGGCCCCCCCCACCCCCACCCCCAACCACCACCACCAAAAACACAGACCCAAGACCCAAACCCAGAAACCCACAAGTCGGTGCGGTGCAGTTGGACGCTCTGACAAATCTATTTGGGGCAAATTGTCAGTGAGAAACTTCCGCTCGAACTGCCGTGGACAAAACTGGCTGTTGGGGAGAGCAAATCCCGCTGCATGAGGGTGGGGGACAATGGGGGGCGAATGTGTTGATGTGCGGCCGGTGGCTGGGGAGGTACAATGGACGGATTAGTCAGTCCCCTGGCTGACTGATTTGAGATGGCTCCTCTCAGCCTCTCGCCGTGGGGAGTCCCATTGTCCCGCTTCTGATTCCCACTTCTCACAAACTCCAAACAAAAGTCAATCTCTTTCTCAAGGGGGGGAAAAATATCGACCCGTGTTTCAGCTGGGGAAAGTGACTCAAAAACTTATTTGCAAGAGATGACTGACTCTGTAACTCCCCTTCCACTCTTTATGTCTTTTTCCCTTCTCTTGGAGTCCTCTTCATGTGCAGTCTTTATTGACCGGCGGTGGTTAGCGAGACGTTGAATGATCCCAGTTTTTCAGACTCGAGTGGGGCTGGGGGCACCTGTTGGAAGCTTAGAGGCGGCTTTGCGGCCGAGGTCATTAATATTAAAATATACAGAGATGCCATCACGGGCTGGTCTGAAATCGGTCTGATGTCGCCCCTGGGTTCCCTCTCTGGATGGACCTCTGCTTTCAGTCACTCGTGAAGAGCTTTCTTTTCTTTTTTCTGTCTTCTCTTTTTCTTTTTTCCCTCCCTGAAAAGACTCGTTAACAAATTATGACAGCTGAGTAGAGGGGCTTAGTCTGTTCACACTGCAAAGACAAACATGTGAGAGCCGAGGAGCCCGCGATGTGATCAGTGTATCTACAGTTCATTTATTATTCTGCCTGTGGTGTGTGAAAGTGTTCGGATTTCCAGAGCTGAAAGGACACGTTTCAGTCATGCAGAGGTGACTGGACTTGATTAGATCGGTGGGTGAGTTGTACAGGCCTGGCTCTTTGTCTGTCTTTAAGTTCGTTTTGAACAATACACTTCACCTAGTTAATGATTTTTATCTTTCATTTATTTGTGTATAATGCTCATTTAAAATAATCAAATCTTTGATTGTCTTTTTGTAGGTACAAAAAACAAGCAAAATGAGTATGAAAAAATGACACTTTCTAACACATTTACCCTCATTTTCAAAGTCATCAGTTTAACTTGAATTTGTTTATTTGATTTCTACATATTCAGTTTTCATTATTTTAACATCAGTGGGACATCAAAGGTTTGATCTACTGGCATCAGAACTACTGATCAAACCACAACAGGTTTTGAGAACCTGCCCAAAATACCTTGATGATCACAGGTCGTAAAAACAAGACATAATATCGTACTCATTCATTAACTCAATAACAGAGTGCATAGCAATTTATCAAAAAAAATAACACAGTTTATAATTCATCTAAGAAAGCCTTCTAGACTAGTTGTGATGTCACAAAATCATGTTTATCTACAGTATCTAAACCTCTATTTTTCAGCGAATGAATTTGAAAACAGAAATCCTCAACATACAATTGAGGAAACAATCAATCTAACAAACATGCCAATTAGCAACACACATTTTCCGGTCGACAGGGACTTTAACAGTTTGCTGCATCAGAGGCATTTTGCAAAAAGTGATTTTCATATATATATATATATATATATATATATATATATATATATATATATATATATATATATATATATATATATATATATATATATATATATACACACACACACACACACACACTTTCTCCCACTCTCAGTCCCTCATGGTGTCTAAATGACTTTGTTTAAGAGGCAGCAGCAGTGAAAGTACTGGTCGCGGTCGTTGCACAGATTAAGCAGAGAATAGTCTTCGTCTACTCCTTCCACAGCTGCCATTCACCTGGAGTCACTCTTACGGTCATTCGGCTGTTTGTCCAGCTCTGTTCAGCAGTCAGTCTTGCTTCGCAGCCCTGCTTCTCCTGATGTTATCCTGCAGACTCCACAGGTCAGGTTCAGTGATCACGGTCTGAGGTCACAGCTTCCACCCGTCAGTAACCCTCAGGGTCTCAGGGCAGCACAGGAGCTGTCATCATGAGCCTCACACTCACCTCATGGGTCTTAATACACATCCAGACACCCAGACGCTAGGAGGACTGATGACCCATTGATAGAATCGGGGCATGTGACTTTGTCTATGGTCAGACCAGGGTACAGTGCATGCATATGGGATGGAGCTCCTTGGAGAACTTCTTAAGTAAATTATATATATTTTTGTACATCACAGCATTTTCAGTCCAAAATTTCATATTTATTATAAGCATGAAGGAGTATTTCATCACCCTCAAGTATAAAGTTTAGCTCATGTGTGCAAACAGACGTATAACATCACCTGTGACTGCAGTGGAAGCTGTCTTCAGTGTGTGGCTGCTCAAATTAAACTTGGCCAAAGTCTCAAATAATGCAGTCAGTATATGTTTAAGTAATCTCAATGAGCTAAAGCTCAGCCTTCAAACTGCTCTAAACGCGGTTTCAGATATTTTCTTTCTGCTCTTGGCTCTCTATGATGTCAGTTAGGAGGGATCTCCTTAATATGGTAATCTCAGGGATGCAGCTCTTTTTATTTGGTCCACTTTAAATACTGAAAGTCAGAACATTATGAGCACCAATATAGCTCCCCCGGTTGAGCAGGTGGCCCAGATGTCATAAGCCTGGGTTTGAATCTGAGGCTGTTTAACATGTGTCTTCTCAGGATCTATACTCCCATTCTCACCAATAATGACAGAACTGCAGTTATAAATAAATGAACTAGATCTTTAAGTATGAATGTAGACATGATCTACCTAAAGGAGGATTTAAATGAATAGAGGTATTTTCCACTGTGTACATTAATTAGTGCTTCTGCAACCCTTAGTATTAGTAGGGTTCTGTCCATGACAATAAAAGTTGATGATCTCATAAAGTTAACACAGCTTCACTTCACAGTTTTGGGGCTCTTTCCCCCATTTTTTTTCAACCATGCAGTGAATACAAAATGTAAAGTATTATAAATGTTTGACAAGATAGGATACTGTCATCTGTTTGCTTCAGCCTATATACGGAACGATCTTTCTAAAATGTTAAACAATCACAATACTGGGTGATAATTTGTTATATGATGACGATTTAGTTGTTTTGTCTCCAGAATGCCAGAATGCTGCCAAATTGCAGCAGCTGCTCAGTCTCTGCTCAAGTTATATTTTGCAGTATCTAATTCAAGCCTAGAAAGAATGCAATAATGACCACTTCAGCTATAAAGGACCAGAAGCAAAATTTTCCCTTATTTTGTAACGTTTAAATGCAGCAACTAAAGTTAAGTACTTGGGTCATGGCATCAAGAATGAACTCTGTGATGATGATGTGTAGTGCCAGTGTTGTAAACTGTATGCAAAGCAATCAGCCCTTAAATTCTATGTGAACAGGTTATGTTAAAAAACACTCTTTTTAGAGCATGTTGTACCTCATACGCATATTTGTGGTGCACTTACGGTCTATTGAAAATGAAAATACTTCAGGTGGAATGTATTCATGCATTCAGCTCCCAACATGGACAAGTGCAAGCCAGATGTTTGTGAGTAGTATTGTTCCTATCTTTCATGCGTTGCTGAGAAATTTCATCGATAAATTTATGCGTTGGTACCAAATTTATGTGACACAAGATATTTATCCTGCTTCTGGAAGCACTGGAACGACTATTTATTAATTTTGCAATTACAGATGATTACATTTGTGTGCGTGTGTGTGTTGTTCTTGCATTCTCTTTCTTTACTTTTCTGTTCTTTTATATTCAAATGGACTGCATGGAGCCTTCATAAGTGGAGGTTCTTTCAGTGTATGTTATGATTACAGTGTCATAACCAACATCCTCTTTGAGTTGAGCAAGCTTTACTACCTAGGCTAACCACTTGGATATCTGCAAAATCCATCATCACAAAGCTTGAAAGCTGTTCCTCATGAAAACATGTGATGCCGGAGTTACAAGTTTTGTGTATTTAAGGCGTGAAAATCGTGATGCAAATTAGCTAACCTACACAGTTGATGGCATAATGGAAGAAACATTTTCAATACGTAGATGTTGGTTTACCTATTCTATTTGAGTAAGCAAGTATTTATTCATAAAGTGCTTTTTTACAAACATAAAGTCACTTAGTCGTTGTACAACAAAATAAATACAAACTAGGAATAATCACAATAAAATAGAAAATTAAAAACAGTTAATAGCATGTAAACAGAATAAAAACACAGATATTTAAGCAATAATAACAAAAGAGTCTCAAAAGAGGGCCTGACTAAACAGACAAGTTTTCAACTGCTTTTTGAGGGAGTCCATAGAAGTGGTAAATTGAAGACTAGACCCCCTTGCAGTCGTCAATCTGCGAGCAGGAGTGCGTCTAACAAGAAGTTGAGATAAATAGGTGCAGCTGGTCGAATTAGTGCTCAACACGTAAGCAGGAGAATTTTAAAAAGAATTTAAAATCAACCGGGAGTCAATGAGAAGAAATCTCAGCACTCTGGAAAATCTCCATTTCCTCCTCACCTGCTTTGTATATTTGAGTATTAAAAATGTACCAATTTTTTCTATACAAACTCTCCCCTGTTTTTAAGTGAAGTTTTGAACTGTAGCAAAAACCCCCAAAACAACACATCCTACACATCTTAAAAAGAGGCTGGGTAACTTTTTCTAACAGTCACTCTCACAGCTCTGTGGCTTTGTGATGTTTTATTACATTAGTTGTAATGATCTTCCATAAGCTACTGGTCAGCTGCACACCAGATAAGTGAGTGAGAGCACTTAGTGATTGCTTAAGAGTGAAACACAGTTGCTATTTATGTAATACTGGCAAAGTCTCACTTGAAAACAATGTATTAGGTGAAATATGTTGAAAGGTGCATTAAGAGTTGGCAGTAAGCACATTATATTATTGTTCATTACGATATATGTATACTTTTTAAAAATTATACCATAACATCACTATGACTGGGCTCATAGCTGCACCTGTATTTTCACACTGATATCTACTCATAATAAACAGAAAGTTTATTATGAATAAACAATCATCAGTGATGTGTTGGGTGTGTTAGTAACAGATTGTAAATTATTAGAAGTGCTTTCATACGTCCTTCTTTTTGGACTTTTTTTTTGGTTTTTTTTGCAGAATAAATGGTAGAAGTGATGAAAGCAGCTGTGGGATGTGGGGGTCCTTTAGAAACACCCAAACAATGATGAGGGCAAAGAGGCACTTATTTTTTTCTCATATTCACTACATTTTCTCAATCACCCACCCCACCACCCAGCAGCTCAGTGCTTTCCCATCCTCAAATTCCCTCAAAGTTTCAGATGCTCACAATTCCACAATGCCCAGATGCTGTCCTTTGGCCCTTTACCCCCCCTCAACCCAGAGCTATCATTCATAACCTTTCTGTGGAGCTGAGAGTGAAAGAGGTGGGATAAGGGGGAAAAAAGAGGGGGAGCGGAGAGCAACATGGCAGCTTATTTAGAAGACTTCCTTTATTGGAACATGTGCAAGCAGTTCACTCACAAAGGACTTAAATAGGATATTTTCTGTTCCCTATAGTTGCTTTCCCCTTTTAAGTGCCGAGGCAAAAAAAGTAAGTTTACAACTCCCTCCTCAATGGGGGCTCTTCACTCTCAGGTTGCGGGGACCTGAGTGACCTAGGAAAGTTAATTAGGAGGCGAACAAAGAGCGGGCTGGAGCAGAATGCCTCGCCTCTCCTCCAGCCAAAGATGTCATCCATTAATTAGGAAAATCTTTAAGGTGGCCTTATTGAATTTACAGAAAGCCCTGTGGTTGGCGGGCAACAGTTTTTTGATCAAGCCCTGACTCAAACAATGCCTTTCTGGAGGTTAAAAAAGAAGAAGAAGGGAGGAGATTGGTGGTAGGAGAAGAGAGGAAGAAAAAGAAACGTATGGGTTTGCGGCGCAGTACAGTTTAATGGTGGGGAGGGGGGGGGGGGGCGGCTGCTGATTGTGACAGCTCAGATTCTCATGGGTATGGGGGACATAGTTTGGGAATGATGTCATGTAAAGGCAACCTGGGGGCTTGGGAAGTAAGAAGGAGGGGGTGCTGAGCTTGAGCCACAGGGGCCACTCAAAGTTAACATCTCTGCCTGCATCTGGGCCAAATCCTTTTCTTCTGGCCCAGGAGAGGCTTTCCTGCACACCAGGCCCTCCACCACTCCTCCCACCGACTCGTTCACAAATCAGGACTTTGCTTTAAAGCTAACCCTTTGCTAACTGACTAGCTAACTGCTTATTCAACCTGAGCTCATTCTGAATAATATAGCTGGATAACATGGGACTACAGAGTAGCACCTGTACTTTTACAAAAAAGTAGTTTTAAGTATACACCTTTGTTACTCTGTCTCCATAATTTTATGTATTTGAACCAGGGATGAAATTTAAAGCATCTAAAGCAGGCATCAAATTTTAAATACTTGGAATGTGACTTTTAAAAATATTTCACAGCAGGACCATGCCTAAGGTTTAGAAATCATATTTATGGAGCGGTACCTGTGCCTTTGAAGAGACTAGTTCCTTTAGCTACAGTACAATCAAAACCAGAAGATTTTAAATATGTATATGAAATCAAAAAATATTGAATTTCTATACTTAAAATTAAACTAACACATGGCGAAAGCTACTTACTTAGGCTAACGTCTCTGGTATTACTGATCCACTCCTCATGAGTCACTTATTAACCAAATCCCCCAAACACAACCCATTCAGATAGAATGTCACAGTCTTTTCAAAATAAAAGTCATCTAGAGTATGATACATTGATTTGTATCAATATTTACCGCCTTGGTTTGAAAAATATATATAATATATATATATATACACTCTCACATTCACGTGGATGAATAGTGGAATTGTAAAGCGCTTTGAGGGTCTTGAAAAGTGCTATATAAATGCAATCCATTATATATATCTATATATCTATATATATAGATATATTTTTTTTTCTTTTTTTTTCTTTTACAAATGTTATATATATATATATATATATATATATATATATATATATATATATAGAGAGAGAGAGAGAGAGAGAGAGGGAGAGAGAGAGAGATGTAAAGTCTGTCAATAAATTTATTTATCTATTTTTTTCTGTACAAATGAATTGTTGACATTAGGTGTCTAATGGACTTGTTTTACACTTTTTTGACCACCAGTGGTAGCATAGAGCAACACTGCATATTGAAGAGAAGAGGGTTGAAATAATCAACATTTGTTAGCAGTGACTTCCCATAAAGTGTAGAAAACAAACAATAAATGAGCAGAAAAAGTCCACACCTTAGGAGTTTGATATGTTTTTTTCAAGCATGTGCATTTGATGTACTTACAATGGAAATCCTAGTTTATTTATTTGATTTATTTTCCTTTTAAATCAAAGTAAAGAGACTATCATGCATACATATAACCAGAATCTGAATAAATCTAAAAATATATATTTCGGGTTATAAGTAAAGAGATACTACTCACTTCCTTGACTGAAGACACTGTAATGAGTAACTCATCAATTCTCAGTGTTTGAAATAATTTCACCAAATGGGGGAGAGATAATCTTGGATTAGGTTCAAGGGGGTAACAAGCTCACCCACTGGCTTTCCCCTCTTAAGTGACTTAAAACCAGTAATAGATTTGGATCAAGGCATGTTAACATAAGCCAAACTGAAGAGAGAACTTTTTTTTTGTTTATTGACAATTAATTTTTCTTTAGCAAGAAAGATAATCCAATTGGTAATTCATCCCCAGAACAAGCTAAAAGGTAAGAAAATAAGCCACTACAAATGACAGTCACGCTGATGCTCATGCTATATACTGGCATGCTGTCGTGTCCATGTGTCTCTTGGGACCCCCTCACCCCACCCCCTCCTGGGCGACTAATTTGAGGGGAGGGACGGTGTGTTTTGTTGCTTGTCAGAAACAATCACCCATGGCCCATTACATTAACAGCACTTTACGCTTTCATTGCTGTAACACATTGAGCGCTGAGAGGGGGGGAAAGGCGGCCGTGAGGAGAAATCATACATCATGAACAACAGGGAGATAAAAAGTTGGCAAACATTTGCGGATGCAGTTCAAAGGATCTAGATTTCACTGTTTAGATGCCAACGTTGGAACTGGAGTAATCAGTTTAAAGTGAAGATCCTTTGTTTTTTTCCTCTAAAATGTATGATTAAAGTGAATAACAACTTTATTTAGTGCTCCCTGTGCCGCCCCCACCTCTCTCTTGTCCTCGCTCCCGGCCCACCCGTCCTCTCTCTGTTCTCTTTGGGCACTGGAGGTTGTCAGTCGGGGTTTATGTCCAGTTCACTGGAGCTGAAAGAAGTCAGTTTCGCATCTTGTTATGGAACAAGTCGTCCTGCCTCTCAGGAGTGATGAGAAGAGGGTCTGGGTAAGCAGGGTGAGCAGGGAGCGGGACCATCCCCTGGAGGCGACCAGCAGTGAGGAAGTCAATGCAGCTTTTGTGCCTCTGCTGTCGGCTGCGTGTTTGGTAATTATCCGCCTCTATGTGAAGACAGACTGGACTTTCCAGAAGAGATCCCAACCAGCCAGTCCACGGAAGAGTGCACAACACACCATCAACAAAGATTAACTTCTCACAGTGCCGCCAAGGTGCCAGATTGGGAGAGAATCGGCAAATATCAGCAAATACATGAAGCTCTCTCTTGTGTGACATGACGAGCGAAGCTCCGCAGTGTTGTTTGTTATTGTAGCATGTTTAGATCGTGACACTGGTAAAGCTGAGAGAATAAAATGCCACCACTATTTGCCTTCTTTTTAACTTAACTGCACATCAAATGTGTTTTGCACAGAAACATCCACATTACTATTGTCTATTGATAAAATCATTACTGATAAGCTATATCAGTCAAAATGTTATTGTTGTGGTTGGTAAATATTGAGTGACCTTTACTGTATGAAGTTGATAATGAGAATTTCTCATTTTAAAGGGTCGGTAGCATTTTGGGCTTTTTCGACTAAAACCATTTAATTTTGTGAAATTGGTTTACCTCCAATGTTTAAACTAAACAATATAAGAAGAGAGGAGAAATTTGTCATCAATGGTGAAACTTAGAACTTACAGATAACTGGAAGATGTCATCCTGGTCTAACTAAACAATATGGGTTTTATGAAAAAAGTTTGGAAAACGATGGTTTAACTGTAATGCATAAAAATTCCTAAATCTAGCACAAAGATATAAAGTAAAACAATTGCTAAAATACAAGTAGCTCAAGCATAGACTTAAATATAACTCCTAATATAAAATAATTTGTTACTCGTGTCCATCCTTTAAAAAAAGTATTGCAATTTATGCATATAAACTTATACAATATGTATATATTTTACACAGTTGCTTTTAGCTATTATTCTATTCTCACATGTACTTTTGATACACACTGGATATACGAAGAAATTTATTACATTATCCAGCTTGTGTGTGAGTCACTTACTGTAACAGAGCAGAGTTTTTCTAAAAACCTCACAACTAACAGTTGACACCTTGCAATTACAAAACTTTCAAAACTCCACATTTAGCTCAAAATAAAGTTTGAAGATGGGTTGGGTTCATCAGAGCATGAACACCGGAGCTAAAAAATGAAGCCAATTGAAACCAATGAGGAAGTGACAAAAACTTTAGTTCTAGTGGCCATTTGAGGCTGTCTCCAAAAGCATGTTAATCTCTCCTGACTCCCATTCTTCAGTGCCAAACTTTACTGCATTAAAAAAGTACATTTATAGCCTGGAATGAAAAAAAAAAAGATATTGGCCTCTGTGGATAAATTAGTATAGGCAATATGAAAAGTGTGTGCTTCATTTCTACTGACTGAAATTATATTTGTTTTTAGAAACAGACTGCAGCATGTGAGGTTGGGCAATGCTCTCTCTGATTTGGTGATGTGCAGGAGGTCTGTGCTGGAGGATAGGATACTGAACAAAGTGTTATCCATTATGAATAATCCTGACCATCCTCTGAACCGCTTACCAGACAGGCAGCGGCAGACCTCAAACTGACTCAGCTCCATTGGCACAAGGACTGATAAAGAACACTTTTCATACCATAAGCTGTCACCATCTATACAAGCATAAAATAATTTCACAAACATGGGATAAATAAAGTAGTTCTCATCTCTCATCGCATCATTAGCACTATGATTAACCAACCATCGCCATCTTGGTTGCAAAAAACCAAATGTGACTATGAGGCGTAAACATCAAAGATGATGTATTTTACAGATGTTTTACTACTCTTTTATTGAACCCGTGCTCTCCTTCTTTCTAATTGAATGGTTTGGAACTTTACGTGTGCTGAACAGCCATTCAAGGTTTATGATACTTCTACACTGGCTTTGTTTTTCTGAACTGGAAGCTATCTCCATGTTTTGCTTTGACTGTCTATTGTCTGTGCATTGCACCCTCACACTTTATGATTGCAGCATGCTAGCCAAGTTATCATCCATATAAAAACACTCCATCTCCACTTTTTGGTCTTTGTGATGGCACATAGATAAAACAAGTCAATTTATTCACTTATTAGTTTGGTGTGCAGTTTCTTCATTAATATAATTTATTAAGCATTTTACTTAAACCTAACAGTGATATTATGAAGTGCGAGCATAAAACATTGTGTGGTTTTTCTAAAAATGTTTTCTTTTATATTAATTATGTTTCTCTTTCTTTGAGTTACCTGGTTTGGGGTGGTGGGTGTTTCCTGTCTGGGCAAAAGGTGACTGAGGAGGACTTTGAGAACAAAAAACCAACCAAGTGCTAATCAGAAACAGGGGTGTTTTAGATTTACTTATGTTGTTCTGTGCTTAGTTAGTATTAGTGTTTGCTTTTGTTTCCCCCTACTGTGTCTAAATGGTTTGGCCAAACCACTATAAAAGCTAACCTCTTGTGTCTTTGTAATTGGGTTAGTTTGTGAGTTGTGTCCACTTTGTTGTTTTAAGTTTCTGGAAATTACTTTTTGTAGAGTTATATTTAGTTGATCTCTTTTATGGGCCCGCTAATTATATTTTTGAATTTTGTCTTTTTGAACTTTTTTTTAAGGGTTAAAATAAAGAAAACCAATTTTGAAGATATTTTTTTCCTGTGTCCTCTATGACTTGGCTGCTTGGTCCCTCACAGTCTTGCTCTAAACCCACATTTATTCTCTGGGTTTTCTGTCCCACATCTCCCATTTGCTGTTACATTTATAACTGTGTTGTCAGTGTGTGTCTGCTTGCTGGAGAAGGCCTCTTAATCTATGTTTTATGTGTACACTTCTAATTTTTATATATATATATATATATATATATATATATAATAATGTGTGTGTGTCTGTTAGGTATACATTTTATAGCAGGTTTGTCAGTAAACGCTATGTTTAAATGTGGTTTATAAATACATTTTACTCGATAAGAATGTGATTTGCTTGCTCTAGTTTGATCTAACCACCTCTTCCCCCTGATTTATTTCCATTTGCTCCTTTGAGATTCGAAACAGAATTGTATAAGTAGCATGAAGGCTGTCATTGCGGATATAACTTTTAAATCACTAATTTTCCTATGTAAAAAAACAACAGCACTAAAGATTTCCTCGTATTTGCAGCTTTATTAAGGTCAACATACCTTATATCCTTTATTTTCTGCTGACCCTCTGAGAAGAGCCGTAATCAAATTTATCTAGAATTACAATGGAGTTGCCAAAATCTTCATTATTACATTTTTATTAGAGTAAAAGTAATTAAAGTAAAATGACCTGGGTAAACTTCATTTTTATTTTTTAACAGCCCTCTGTATCTTTAGCATCATTATTGCATCCATACAATGTTGATTGTAAATAAGGTTAGCAAGTTGTTAAAGCAGGCCATACAAAAGGCGTCATACGTTTTGTTATGTAACAACATACCACTCAATAACTATAGCAACGTTTGTTTTTGTCCGTCTTTTTTTTGGTTGCTCCGTTTAGGTGTGGTCACATCCGCTCATCTTCCCTCATCTCTTCCTATTCCTAGCATCCTTTTCTATCACACCAACCTCTCTGCATATCTTCCTTCACTACATCCATGAACCTCCTCTGTGTTCTTCCTCTTTTCCTCCTCTCTGGCAGCTCCATCTTCAAAATCCTTTGTCCAACATATCCACTACGCCTCCTGTGACCTCCAAACCATCTGCACCCTCCTTTATCTCCAAAGCACTCCACCTGAGCTATCCCTCTGACATACTAATGTCTAATCTTGCCCATTCTGGTCACTCCCAATGAGCATCAGTGCCACAGTCTCCAGACCATACACCATAACATCTCAGTACCATCTTGTAAATCTTCCTTTTTACGCTTGCTGCTATCCTTCTATTCAAGAGTGAGTTTCCCAATTGGTGTGGATGAGTTGATGCTTTCCAACCAATCCTTCTGAGTAGTTCAATGACCTGGTAAGGAGCAGTGGTGAAAGCCAGGCTTAAATAGTGCGCTTGATTGTAGATGAGTGACAGGTGTGTCTGTCCAAGGTCTCCAAAGGCCACGCCCACGAATGAAAGCAACTGTTAATCAACTTTCATGCCCACAACACTCACACAGACACGGGTGAGAAAGATGGAGCAGGTAGGAGAGAAACTTGGAAGACCATGACATTCTTCTCTTTTAAACATAAAAACCTGGTCACATTTATTATTGTATCTCCATCATCATCATTGTCAGGTTTAGTGGTGCTAATAGATCTGCATCTATTAGCCTAGTTTTTTGGGGGGGGGGGGCAACAACACAAAAAGTCATTTAACAGAAAATATGAGATAATTGTGTACGATGCAAACTCAAGCACGTCTGCTTTTTTCCATTATAACTCCTTCATTTAAACTCGGCTCAGATCAGTCCCTTTCAAAGACACAGAATAAGCCCGCCTTGATCTGCATCAATTGTCATCCCGGGGCTCTGTGGCTCTTCGTCGGCCAGTGCGCGGGCGAAGTCAGGGCTAATCCCTGGAAAAGGGGAAAATCACGGGAGAGGAGAAAAGCAACAAAAACCAAGTCAAGCGTGTAAAATGAAAGCGAAATCTCTATTATCACTCCCCGCGATTCCCAGCAAAGTGGTGAAAATCAGGGTTAGTTTGTGATTCGAGTCAGACGCGAAGGAAAGAATATAGGGGTCCCTGCGGGTTGGGAGACTCACACGACGAAAAGGGCAATATTCTGGAGAAAGGGGCAAGAAGAAAGCCCCTCTCCCATCCCGACATAACCATTAAATGCAGTCTGACTTTATGTTGTATAGAGAAGGGGGGACAAGAAAGGAGGCACAGTTCTCCGATGAAAGAATGAGGTTTTTGGTGGATTAGGGACGGCCCGAGGGATGAAGAATAACTTCTGCATAACTTTACAGCTATTTTCTCTCCCCACGCCAAGAGCCAAGTTTAAGGCTGAACTGGTTTGAGTTAACCCCTTTGAGATTGTCCAGTTTCCCAAGATCATATCACACTCAGCTAACAGGGCAGTAATCTGCACCAGCATCCAAATTAATTTTTTTTGGCCTCTCAGCCTACAGCTGTCAGTATGAAGTGACTGAGAAGCCTGTTTTCATTGTATTCCTCTTCTTGATTGTTTTATACGGCATATGAAAACTTCCATGAAGTTAATAAAATGTAAGCTTATGCTAAACATTTCGTACTAGTAACAGTTTCCCAGTAACAACACTTTTGATTTAAGGAAATGATTTTTGACAAAGTCTGAAGATGGAAACTAAGTTTTTATATACAAATCATGTCTAAATGCACACAAGCTGCATAGTTTAATACTTGAAGTTTACTCACTTAAACTGAGCTTTCTGTACTTTTTAAATACTTGATGGAACAGATCGGCACCAGCCAATAACTTCAGTTATTTTGAGTTCAGCCCGTGCATTATGGCTTCAGGTGTTTGCATGGCCAATTATAATATAAAGGCTTAGCAAACAATTAGGAAACGACATGACAAAGCATCAGTAATAGTTTTTGACCTCACTCAGGTTTGTCGTTCAAATGTAGATTAAATCTGCTGTTTGTCTCATGACACAAAATGTTAAAAATATATGAGTGCATTCAACACAGAATTAAGTCATGCTTAAGGTGGCACACAGTCTGAATAAAAAGCTCTTCTAACTACCCATCTTAAGGTTGTTGGACTTCTTTTTTTGAGTGTAGAGGAATTTCTTTCACCTAGATATTAATGACATTATTTATTATATTAACATGTCTGACACTCATACTGTAAGACAAATGGTAGGGGGTGTAGTCAGGATGTTGGGGGGAAACAGGAACTCCAGAGGACCAGTCTTTTGTCTCTTGAGGACTCTGGGAAGTAGCAAGGGAGTGTGAACCTTAAGGTGTGAAACAGCTGTGCACTGCCTTTGTTCCTGGAGAAGGTATTTAACTGAGAGCCATTCTAGGCTCAGAGAGAACTCTGCTGACCGTCTGTCCCGCGGCCATGGAGGGCTCCACAAGCTTGTTTGTCTGTTCTTTGTGTGCATGAATTAAAGAATGTTAGCTACCGCTCACCGCTCGTCTGCAGGCTTTATTTAAGTGGAAAACTTCCACAACATGAGTAAATGAGTTAGCATATTTTTAAAGTGAAGCTAATTTATTATATTTACTGAGTAGAGGGGCCCCAAGCACAAGGGATTATCTATCCAGCTGTACATAAAGGGGTTGAAATTTATTCCCATTGATCTGCCACAACAGCATGTCCCAGTAGTAACAGGGGTAAGTTAATGCATAATGACTGCTGCTGAATACTTACTGGTAACTGTTCTTAAGCAAATTAATAGTTACAGTGGTGTGAAAGAGTATTTGCCCCCTTCCTGATTTCTTTCTTCTTTTTTTTTGTATATTTGTCACACTTAAATGGTTTAGGTCATCAAGTAAATGTAAATATTCGACAAAGATAACACAAGTAAACAGAAAATGCAGTTTCTAAATGAAGGTGCTTATTATTAAGTGGAAAATAATTCAAACCTGCATGGCCCTGTGTGAAAAAGTGCATGGCCCATTGTTATAACATTGATTCACTGTAGTGTATCACATCTTTGGAAAGCTGAATTCAATTTCTCTAGCCACACCCAGACCTGATTACTGCCACACTGTTCTCAGTCACAAAATCACTTAAATAGGACCTGCCTGACAAAGTGGAGTAGACCAAAAGATCCTCAAAAACCAGATATCATGCTGACATCCAAGGAAATTCAGGGAGAAATAAGAAACGGAGTAACTGTGATCTCGAAAAGGTTATAAAGCATTTTCTAAAGCGGTGGGATTCCAGCAAACCACAGTGAGAGTCATTATCCACAAATGAAAACATGGAACAGTGGTGAATCCTCCCAGGACTGGCCGGTTGACCAAAATTACCCTAAGAGCGCAGCGATGACTCATCCAAGAGATCACAAAAAACCCAGAGAATAATATTCAAAGAACTGGAGGCTTCACTTGCCTCAGTTAAGGTCAATGTTCATGCCTTCACTGCGCACAAGTGGCAGAGTTCCAAGATGAAAACCACTGCTGAGCAAAATGAACATGCAGGCGCATCTCGGTTTTGCCAGAAAACATCTTGAACATCATGATCTCTAAGACTTTTGGGAAGATACTCTGTGGACCGACAAGACAAAAGTTGAACTTTTTGGAAGGTGTGTGTCCTGTTACATTTGGCGTAAAAGTAACACATCATTTCAGAAAAGAAACATTGTACCAACAGTAAATATGGTGGTGGTAGTGTGATGGTCTGGGGCTGCGTTATTGCCTTGGGACCTGGAAGACTTGCTGCGGTAAATTGAACCATGAATTCTGCAGTCTACCAAAGCATCCTGAAGAAGAATATCCAGCCATCTGCTTATGACTTCAAGTTGAAGCACACTCAGGTTCTGCAGCAGGACAATGATCCAAAACACACCAGCATGTCCACCTCTGAATGGCTTAAAACAAAACAAAGACTTTGGAGTGCATTGGATTCAGGTCAAAGTCCTGACCTGAATCCAATGCAGATGCTGTGGCATGACCTTAAACAGGGGTTTCATGCTTGAAAACTCTCCAATGTGGCTGAATTATAACAATTCTGCAAAGATGAGTGGGCCAAAATTCCTCAGCATGTGCTGTAAAAGATTCATTGCCAGTTATCACAATTGCTCTATTGCAGTTGTTGCAGCTAAGGGTGGCCCAACCAGTTAGTATTTTTAAGGGGCAATTACCTTTGTCTCATATTTACATTTTTGATCAAATATTTAAGTGTGACAAACATACAAAAAAAAGAAAAAAGAAAAAAAGAAAGAAATCAGGAAGGTGGCAAATACTCTTTCACACCACTATATATGCATCTAGTTACAGCCCCCTTTAAAAATGTGTGGTGGGCTCTTCTCAAGTTGTTAAGACAATCAAGATTTTTTTCTTTCTTCAGTAATTTGACGTATCATACAGAAATATACAGATACTTGTACACAAAATAGTTCCGTGCCTTACTGGAAGAATAGAACCACCACAAAGCAGTGTCACTGGAAATTTTAACGTATCTGTCATCAAATGATTAATGAAGCAGCCAGAACATTTTCACGTTAGGATGACACACACACACACACACACACACACACACACACACGCACACACACACACACACACACACACACACACTGTCTGCTTCCTCTCTCATTCTCTCTGTCTCCATGTGCGTCTCCCTGACGATCTCCTCTTTTTCCTCCTTTCAGCATCACTTGCCATTACCTCTTTCAGTTGCACTTGTTCACAGTATAGAGCTCAGAGAAAAAAAGCATACTTTCTAGGATGTGTCCACTTAGAAAAAGGCATAAGCACATTTTTTCTTTATGTTAAAAATAAATGCAAGTAAAGCAGAAATATTACCTGGATACTAACACTCAGTCTTTGGCTGTGACATGCAGGAAGCCTCGTTTTAATGAAAGCAGACTGAACATTACTTACTCAGTTATTATATTTATATACGTTATAAGGTTTTGATTAGATTAAATATATGTCTATGATTTGCCAATATATGGTTTTAACATTTCAAGGGTTTTTTTTCCATTCTTTTTTTGTCTTTTTGGTAAGCTCCTAATGTGCATGGGCCCCTGGTACCCCGAATGTCCATTGGATAGTGACATGTACTCTATATGTGTTTATACATAACATATATTGAAAGCCTATATATAGATATAAGATATGGGTTTATATCTCACTGTTTGGTCATAGCTTCTTGTTGACTATATTGCTCTCCAGCAAGGAGCTTCTTTAGACTGAGTCTTGCCATCCCTCCCGAAGGGCTCTCATCATTCTCATCGCCATCTAATTTATGGACCTAATTAGTAATTTTTGTCCTCTCGGTTGCTCTATTACATGCTAATGAAGACATTTCTTCCCCCATCTGACAGTAACGGTCATCTGAAACAGTGATGATATGCCTGTTTTACTTGGTAGGCCACTCTGTTGATTAGCATCCAAAGAAAAGACATCCAAGCTTGGAGACTAATGTGATCAATGTGACATGAACACCTATAGCTCATTCATTTTAGAGCGTTTTAGTGACCAACAACAATAAAGATATGTTGAATATATACCTTTATTGAAGTTATTTGTGAGGAAAAAATGCTAAAAGATGAGGTCTAACTATTCAATGCAGTCACTGCGGGCTACAAATAAGCAGGATCAGAGTTTAAGTTGTAATCACTTCTTCTTTCTGAGAGCTGCACTAGAAAATAATAAAGGAATGGGGAACATCTGAACAATTAGGTGAACTCCGGTCAGGAGAAGAAGAGTTAATGAGCTGCCGGTGCCATGTGCAGTTAGAGGAGCATCAGGGGCCAGAATCCATATTTATCAGCGGAGTTGTGCGCAGGCATTAGAATAGGCCGCTAATGCCGCTTGCATTCTCTCCCCCCTTATTTTCATTAGGCTCTGATGACTGCGGAATTGATGCGGCCTGCAAGTTATCAAGAGCCACTAATTTCACATTAACGACCATTGACTGCGCTTGCTTGATTCGAGGGGGTTTTTGACAATTATCACAATCAGGACTGGAGCCCAGATCGTTTACCTTGACTCCGTGATTATTTGCCTCGCGCCAAGCGCACATTGCAAAATTGTATGGTGTCAAAAACCCCGTAAATAATGAAGAGACCATGAGGACGGGCTATCTCTTTCCAGCAGGGACGCTCACTCACACCTCCCCATTACTCAAAGGCGTTGAGAGCAACCCAGGTTAGAGTGCAGTGGAAATGCCAACTCTTTTCATTTTGCGAAAAAAAAAAAAAACCTGTAATGGTGTCCATGATGTATGGGGAAGTTGACTTAAAGTATTCCAGTGTACAGTCATGGGATAAACCAGATAACTTTTCCAGTAAACCTTGCTTCTAAGTAAGTGGACCCACTTATTTAAAAGCGGGTCCCTTTAATTCTTAATCTATTTGTAGATTTACAAAAAAAGAAGTGCTTTAAAAATTTTATACTCAATAAGAGATGTAAGAACTCTGTGATAGGCCATTTGTTAGACCATTGAGCCTCATTGTACTAAAGCAAACACAGCATCTTACATTCCCACTAAACACAATTTAAAATATATGCTTACTTACTGCCCTGTAACTAATTTTCTGAAAAACAAATTAATGCATAGATGATGTAAATAGGTTCACGGGCACTTTTCAGAAATCATAAGGAACAAGGTCAGGGAGTACAAGTAACATTTTTACAGTTTTCAAAAAACCTTTCAGAAAAGGTGTCTATTTTAACCAGTGGAGGGCAAAATGACCCAGTACATATTTACAGAGGTACAATACAGTTTAGAAAAAAAAAAATATAGCGGATGAAAAATGTTAGGCTTTCTTTCATAAAAAATGGCTTGAAAATGTCATGGAAGTCATGTAAAATGCCTACTTTACCTTAAAGATGCAAATATGAGCATCCTATATGACGTAGAGAAGTCATTTAGATTAAGCCCCTCCTACCTTCAGGGCCCCTGAAGACAGTCCTGTCCTAAGTTACAACTGTGCTGACTGCATGCAGTATGCAGCTCTGAGGATACATCTTGTAATAAACTAACCATTTTCTTCTACAATGATTGTTGTTATTTTATACGCACTTAAAGTCTTTTTTTAATCAGTAATTTACTAATAAAACTAGTTCAGATATTACTTTTCCTTGCTTTAAGTTCGACTTGAAAACATTTGCATACACTTCTAGGGGTTTACTGAAAGCTTACCGCAAGCAGACAAGATGTGAGCATGCGTGAAATGACAGCCTCGTGGAAGAACTGAGCTTTAAGAAGATATATAACGTCAGTATTATATATAGGGTATAGGTCTAAAAACCCCCAGACTGCAGCATAACCTCAACCAGTATGTACAGTACTCTTGTGTGCTCTGAAGTATTGTACATCCCGCAGACTGCGACGTGCTCTCGCGAGATTTCACAGTCACATGATTAACGAGGAAGTCATGGGATCTCCAGAGTGAAAGCCAGCCAGAGATAAATCAGCTGTGTTTTTCAGCCATGTTTCCGTATAATCTCTACTTGTTTTTTGTTTTCGTAGCGATATATGTTCCCTCTCTCAAGTGTGGAGACGTGGTACATCTTAGCGATTCAGAGTCAGCGGACAAACTGGAAGCAGTCCCGTCTTTAAGCAACGCTGCGGTCAGTTCTCCCGTGTTTAAGCCCGCCGTGGACACTGTTTTCTCGTTCAGTGTGCTGTCTTCCTTCCCAGAGGACCTGGAGGTCAGTGACTACTGCAGCGACCTGCTCCACATATTCGGTCAGCGGTATGTGGCCTATGTGAACTGCTTGGTGCCCGCTGCTCGACCCGTCAAAGTATGCCAGAGCTGTTACTCTACTTATGGCAGCGTCGTGGAAATTTACAAGAACATCTCGTCAGATCAGGTATGGGCTAAAGCCATTTTCTGTGTTTTTCTTTGCTATGGAAAAATGTCTCCAGTGTTTGTGTGAAGACAGGCCTCCTCACGCGCATCTGTCGTCAGACACCAGTCTTGTGATGTGATGAGTGTTTGCTGGTGACACATTTGAGGAAACAAGCTTAATCCTTGAAACATCTTTTGCTGATCTGTTGAGATGGAATGGAAACACACATGCAGCACCTGTGCAGGCAGAAGGTAACTCGTGAGGTCCTTTTCAAATGCCCCTGTCTCCTCAGATGGGTCCTGGGAATGTGACCTGCAGGGACAGCCTTCTGCGCAGTGATCGGCTGATGCTGGTTTACCAGCTGTACAGCAATCTGGAAAGTCTGTGGGAAGACTCCAACTGTGCCCGTAAGTCTTCTTCAGAAGTATAAAACAGGATTTCTGCATTTCTGTGAACTTCTAACTCACACAGAGGAATACATCTGGCCTAAAAGTGTTTGCTGTGGGTGCTTTAGTGAAAGTAAACAGCAGATATGTAGAGCTGAGAATCCTGTCATTTTCTTTTTAGTTTTTGGAGCCATGTTAGGTTGTGACTACATGATATAATCAGATATAATCAGACAGTTATTTGGATTGCTTACAAAATATAGTTCCGAGGCTACTTGTAGATCCTCTAAGTAGTCTCGTGTGACACACATTTTGTGTCTTTCTGCTGACGTCAGTTTGTGATCTTGGTGATCACTTTTAGAGCTCTGCATGAACAAATGCCTGCTTACATTACCAAACTCTTACACCCATTTATAACGTGCAGTGTTCTGACAAATACCAGTCTGAAACTGCACTAACATTACACTTGTGATCTGTGGACTCTTAAAGAAACTCTTAAAGACTTATTTGTATAGACAAACTAGTGGATGTTATTGCTGTGTTTTAATAGTTGTATTTATTTGTTGAGTGTTGTTATGAAGCACTTTGTGATCCTCATCTAGAAAGATGCTAAATAAATACAATTTACTTACTTGCACAGTAGACTTTAACATTAATTTCTTCTACTGGCTCAATGCAAAGGCATTAGCTCATCCAAGGATCTGACCAATGAACATTCTCAGTGGAACTGGTAGTTATTTCCTCTATTAAAACTTCATGGAAAAAGTATTATAAATTCTGCGCTATGACAACCTTAAGGATCTTCAAAAGACAATTCAACACCAAAGCACCAAAATATATTTAACTGAAAAAAATAAATCAGAAAGTCTTGCTTTGTATTAAATTGTGCAGGCAACAATGAGTAGAGAAAAACAAGACACTCTACCTTTAGCTGAAGTCTGCACACAAAGTCTGCACACGAGTTCCTGTATTTGGTTTGGCACAGCACCTTAGCCATCAGCTATGAAGTGTTTCCTCTTTTCTTTTCTAAAAAGACACTTAAACAAACTTAAACAACTTCAGCAAAAACAAAAGAAAAGCAGCAAGTCTTTACAAACAAAATGCAGGTACTGGTGGATTAATATATTTATTTATTTTTTGTTTTGTCTGAATCGTGTTTTTCTGACATTTTGCATCAGACGTTGACTGCAAACTAACAAAAACTTGGTTCCAAGTGGAGGAAAATAGCTGATGTTACCATAATGCATCTAATGTTTCTGTTTCTATTCCCTGATTTGCAGAATGTGTTAGTGGACACTTCGAGAGCCTGACCAATGACACACTGTACTTCATGTCTACTCTCAATCAAACTCTCACCTGCTTTGAGAAGTATCAACAGGTATTTAGTGAATTGGGCGACGATGTCTGTCTGTCTCCACTGAGTTCATGTTCTGACGTTAGACTGTTGCACTTTTCTTTAGGGGAACCACACAGAGCTGTGCAAAAACTGCAAGAGTGCCTATGGGACCCTGAATGTGCTGTACAGCCAAATGGAAAAAAACAGTACTCTGTGCATTGACATAGAGGATGCGGTATGTATGCTGGGAGCGGAGATAAGCAGACCTTTTCAAAATGGGAAAAGAGAGAGCTGCACCCTCTAGAGGAATCTGTAGACATCAATAGAGTGTTAGCCCAAAAACTCTCACTTCACCTTTAGCTGGTGACAAAATGAAAGTGTTACCAAGAACTTTTTTGTGTCACTTCCCAAAAGTCTTACCAAACGATATGTTACACGTCAATGTTGAAGATTCATTGGACGCAGAGCCCTAAATTAGTTTTTGTTTCAGAAGCTTTCAACCGAATTTTTGGCAGATGAATGCGGACGAATGGCATACAGAACTGGAAACCTAAGAGGGTCGAATTCATAGTAATGTTGTCCTGTTGCTGTAGTCAGCTGAATATTGTTATTGCCCTGTTTCAGATGAATATGACCCGCAGACTGTGGAGTAAGAATTTCAATTGTTCCTTCCCCCGGGAAGAGAATGTGCCCGTCATCGCTGTGTCCAGCTTCATGCTCTTTCTGCCCATCATCTTCTACTTGAGCAGCTTCCTTCACTCTGAACAAAAGAAACGCAAGCTCATACACCGTGAGTAACCAGCTTAATTCGCCCATTGTCAAACACAGAGATTTTTTTAACGGGGTTTTAGGGAGGGCTTGGGGTCTTTGTAGAGGGGAAAGACTTCACTATCTCTGATACTGGGGGTTTGGCTCTGGATCATACACAATGTTTGAGGATTTCTTTTTTGTGTGTGGAAGGGCGGATTCTGGTAGCCTTGAAGTGTTTAAGGGAATTTCTCAAGACTCAAACATATTTAAGGTAGTGGCTGTGGGATGGATCTGTAGAAGAAGAACAACATAAAAACAAAGGGGTAAATTTAAAAGATGATGAGATGCAAGAATTATCCCGTGCTCAATAATAGCAGCTTGCTTAAGTTAGATTGATAAATAAGTAAAATTGCCTTTATCTTTTTTTATTATTTTAATTAAATAATCATACATATCGCAGATTCTTGATATGAAACAATTGGTTTTTATTCCAGATTGAAGCGCAATAAAAACAAGAGAAACAGATAAAACACAATGAATAAAATAAAGATAAAGTAAAAGTAAAACCAAAAAAACTTTTCCACAGAGAAACCAGTCTCTTCACAGCAGATACTGGTAAGGTGGAAACATTAAGCCCCCACGGATCTCATTCTTAGAAGTACTGATATAGATTAGGTTTCATTTAATGCAGATTTAAATGAACAGACTCTTGCAGCTACAAAAACGTAATTTTATGCAACACCGCCTTGGTCTCTTAAGTAATAATCTCAGTCTCTCATTGCCTTATAAGCAACATGAAGTTTGTATAAACTTGCTTTCTTGTAGTTTGTCCACACATCTGCACATAGAGCAAAGTTTGCAGATTGCTTCACTCCTAAACCTGATTAGTAGGATGCATTTAAATACATCATTAGTTATTACCTATAAATATTTTCGTCATCTGTCATTTGAGCTGTAATAAAATTTAAATTCAATTTAAATTTATGAAATCTCACATTTTTGTCCTCCTTGGAGACTTTGTACCTCACGTTCCACACCATGAGCTTCTTGAGACCACCACTAATAGGACTAAAGACCACACAATCATCTGCATACATAATAGTACTACTATAAATCATGCACCCAGTTTTACAGGCTCGCAACTTCTTCAAAAGCTCATCAACATGAAGATTAAAATAAGCGGGGGAGGTGACAGAATTCCTCACTCTTGACTTTCCTAATTCCAAATGAGGTTTGTGTAGATCCCAGGATCAGTAGTCGGTTCTCTAGCCGGTAACTGAAGATTGTCTGATCATCGGGTTGAATAGGAAAGTGTCGTTCCAGTCATGCTCAAATTGTTGGATCTACTCCACATTTATAATACTGACTCGTCTACATCACAATTGCCTCCTGTCATTAATGGACGTAAGCCACTAATCTTAAATCAAAGTATTTTTTGTCTTTAATACCGTTTCCTAATACTCAGAATTAAATCTCTGCAGTGTGAAATTATTTTAGTGCTTGTGTAACAATTTTGCAAATTATGTCCTTAACAGTTGACCTGTTAGACACTATATGACAATTTTTTTTATCAGTGCTGTTTACGTGCATGGCATTGTCTCTCAAACACAGTTTGTGAACATGAGATCTTTGGTGAACACTTGTATAAACAAACCTAATAGGGAAAAGTGAAAAAAGCTGACCATTTCTGGGATATACTGTGAACAAGATTCATCACAGTCAGGCTTTCTTTCTTTTAGCTTGCTTGACAAAATCTAAAACCACCAGTTAGAGATAACAGGTATAACAATGCTGGTTTTCAGCTTTCTCTGCTTCAGGCTTTGTGCGCACTCACAAAAAAGAAGCATTTCATGGATCACATGATTCTTCTTCCACCTACTTATATCAGAGGGTAGTAAAATGGTGATTAAAAATTTCTAAATGTAAAATGTATGAGTGAAATGTAACACCACTGCAAATAATATGAGGCTAATGCTACGTAAAGTAGTGAATCTTAGGATTTATCACAAAGAGCTGTAAAAAAAAAACCCCATTTTAATTCATCTTAGTTATTTTGCTGTTCTTGTGCTGCTGTTCTTTTTGAACGGAATACGCCTCCCCAATTGAATACATGTAAAAATTGCTTTCGTTTGAGGGCATATAAACATGAAATTAATTTTATTCATTGATCAGGTATTTTTGGTGTGTTTCCTGTGTTCTAGTAGCTGCCGTTTCAGCAGTGTAAACAGCAGATTAGAACCATGTGTCACAACATTTATAGATTTCTTTTTTTTTTTGTATCACCAAATTAATATGTGAACATTTGTGTTAAAATGCAACATACAGTTTGTGCTTTATTTGGTGGTTTTAGTGGTTTCAGTCAGGTCGGATTAAAAACCTGCACATATAAATATCACCATATTCCTCTTGCAGAGAATCTACATTTGCACTTAAAACAGCAATAGTAACAAAAAGAATCATTTAAAACGTGATGCTTCCAGCTGATTTTAAACTGAAATTTGGAGCTAACCCGCTCCTGACCAGGATATGGGTTCAGCAAAAGTTACCATGGTGATTTAGCCAGTGTAAAACAGCCAATTTAACTGACACAGAAAACTCTTATTTTAAGATCAACATAGCTCGCTCTCACTTCCGAGTACACCCCTGTCTACTCTTCTGAGAATGACCGATGCACAAATATTGTAAGCGACTTCCATGAATAGCAGTTGCAGCACAGCTTAGAGCTGAAGTAGCCAGTGCTTCTGATTCTTTCTGCAAAGTAATGTCCGTTTTCTCTTCACAGCCAGGAGAGCCAAATCAAACACGAGTCTGATGAACATTCAGGACAAACTGAGCTGAAGAGGATGCACCTACCTGGAATGGAGTATTGATTTTTGGGAGTAACTTTATCATCTCACTGCCTTGTGCCTGAAATTTGACCAAATCTGAAGAACTTAAGTGCAGCCTGCTCCACTGTTTTCAACAGGCTGTGATATCAAATAGTATTAAGAGGACTTGAAAGATCTGAACAATTGCAATATTTTTTTTATTGCACTAAAAGGACTTTGGAAAGGTGATAGCTTTTACATCTTTCTAGTTAATTTTTTTGGGATACCTGGAGAAAAATCCACAGTTACATTCTGCTTTATTACGTAAACTTTAACATTAGGGATTTCCATAAAACAGAAATAAGTAAATCATGTTAGTCTTTGAACTTGTAATCACGTGGTCGCTCGTGTTGCACAGTACGCTCTTAATCCACAGGCAGCACTGGCCTCTCCTTCCTTTTTAACTCGTTAACAATCTTCAGGTTGTTCACCGTATCCTGCTGTCACGGGAGTGAGTGAGTGGTTGAATGCAATACGAGTGTGTGCGCGTGTCTGTGTGTGTGTGCACGCGCCTGCATGCGCTCTATTTATGGATTTAGAAATGGATTTTCTGTCTCTAATGTATGTCCAGAAGAGAGATACAAAAAAGAAGCACTTGATGTCCATTACTGGTGATGTATCTGCTGTAAGAAGAAGAGGGGTGCACATCAGCGGGAGGGGGAGTAAATAAAGACATAACACACATAATGGAAGAGCACTCCACAGGACCACACTGTGATGTTACCTGTTTTCTAGTTGGTGTTTTTTTTTTTTCTTTTTCTTTTTTTTTCTTTTTTTTTTTTTTCTCCCTTCATGGTTGCATAAAGCTTTTAATGCGCTTTGTTGTCATTTTTCCACTGATGTTTAACTTAATTTGTTAACGGGTTTCTGACTGCTCATGAAAGCGGGTTGATGAAGTTGCTGTGAAGTAATGTACACCTTAATTTTCAATGCAAGAGCTCAAATAAAGAAATTCCCATCACAGACACGGCACAGGTGGTTGTATAGCAATTTAACTACAAATCCTTGGGTATCAATGGCTGTTTAGTTTCATTTAAAGTTTTTTAATCTGGTATTTAAAGGCATTTACAGTTTTCCATCATGTGTGCATTTCATTAACTTTTTTTTTCTTCCTATTGACTACTTTTATTTCTGCTGCATGTGTGCTTTCATTGGCACTGTGACACAAGTTACATTACGCCTAATGAGTACAATGTCATGCTGTTGTTAGAGCAGTTTCTTTACACAGCAGTGGCCCTTGTTCTCAGGTTACGTGGCCTTGTGTTTCTTGCAACGCAGCTTTTCCCTCCGTCATTAGCAGCTAATCTAAACGTGGGATAAGGATACTTGGCCGAATAATCGCAGCAACACATCCGTTAAACTCCTTTGGCTTTTTGGTATTATGGAGTGGAGCCACTGCTGGCCATCGGTGGCTCAAGAGCATTATGGAGATTCTGAGTCATGTGGTCCGATTGCGGCCAGCGGAGCAGCTAAAAAGCACGGGGAGGGGGGTATGGGTTTTGTCGTTCGTGCCCCGGAGTTTAAGAATGACAGCTTTGACTGCCGTTAAGCCTCGTAGCTTTTCGGAGGCGTACTGAGGCTGAAAGTCAAGAAATGGGCCGGAGGCTGCCACGTGAAGGAGAAGACCGATGGAAAAGCTGAACTTGTTGTGGAGTTTAGCTGAAAGATCTTGCGCTTACTACTGAAAGTAGAGAAATGTCAAGATGCAAAACAATCTGTACTTAGAAGAAGTTAATAGCCAGCTGCAGTTTGGATGCAAATGCTGGAGAATGTGGAGAACGCCACCAGATACCTGCTAATTGTTTTGGATTGTTACTATCATAGATGTCTCCAAATGCAAGTACACCAAGCACTATGATAAAACTACATTTCACACCCAAAGCCAGGTTTAGAGGAGTAATACTAACCTATCCAGCAATTACATTTTTTACACTTTTAAATATTCAAACATGATAATATAAGTTTCACTTGTTAAAATGTCATCTTTATTAACATATTAATAGATTTAGGATTTTTGAAAATTATTTTTAAAAAAAACAAAACTATACATACACATATAAGTTTTTATAAATATTTTACTTTAGAAAAAATATTTGGTATGCTCGTGTTTAAATTTTGAATTTTAAAAACGTATTTACCAAATTGTCTTTGGTTCACAATAGTCATAAATCAATTCATAAAAAATAACTGATAATAATCAACACACATTTATAAAAATAAATACATAAAACTTACATAATCAATAACATATTAGTGTACTAAGCATAGATTAAATGAAGTCTGCAGATAAGTGTACCTCTAAACTTTAGTTTAAGTAAATGTACTGAATTCCCACCACATCCCAATCCTACTTTTTATCTTGGATCATAAAATTACTTGCAACCACTGTGTCACTGTAAATAAGACTAACGAACAAATGGCTTTCAACACTGGAAATGGAAAGTAAGTGTGCAACAATAATAAAGATCAATATAACTACAATGAATAAGTAATAACTACTTACATTACTTCACATTTACACCTTGGCTCTGCATGCTGAATTGGATTAGGATCAAAGCAGATCTACCATGAGGCACTAGGTGTTATGAAGTGCCCTGCTCAGTGCCTGTATTTCGAGAAGGAGCCATACCAGGGTTTAAAAAAAAAAAATCTACTGCCTTATTTTGCTGGCTTTGCATCTCAACAACATTGTGGGTTTTTTTTTTTCAATGCATGAGTGTTAACAAGCTGAATTTCCTCATCTTTGGTGCCCCGTACTTCACCTTGAGAGACAGAAGTGGTTTAGGTTAGCAGTTTGCTTTGGAGTCTTTATTGTTACTTTGTAAAAGATGGAAGTTTTTTTTTTTTTTTTTTAATTTTAGCTGCAAAAAGAATATTTTCATTTTGTGACGTGCGTCAGAATTTTATTTATTTATTTTCTAAACTCATTTACATTAAACTGCAACAATGGAAGCAACTCATTCACTCTCTTGTTGAGCTGACTGCAGCACAGAAAAAAAATCCAGAATTATTCTCATAGTAATTATGGTCTAATGCCATGCAAAATTATTGTTCACCTAATCCACTCACAAAGGGCTTTGATTTCAAAAATGACTGTGAGAATAATTCTATTGTAAACGTGATGGTTTATGAGGAGGAAATTAAAAATGATTTTGTGAAATGACTCATATTCTGATCTTGACTGCTTGGTCCAGTTCTTTTCTGGATTAAAGTCCAAAAAATGAACTGAGGTAGGATGAAAAACTTACATTAATGCCAGCAGTGACTTTTAAGTGTATTTACACAGAAATAGACAATTGTGCATTATAAGAAGATATATGTTTTTATGGTTTATCTTTTTTTAAAATTAATTTTTATTTATTTATTTTTCCAACAGTCCTTAATGTAAAGAGTCATTTGCATTGTTCAAGGAATATCTAATCAGCCTGTAATCACTGTTATTTCAGAGTAAAAGCATGGAGGTGTGATCTTATAGCTGTGTAATGGAAACCATGAATTTTTATTCTGAAATAGAATTCAAATTTTTAAATAACTGTAACATTTTATAAATTTTGCTAATATCAACATGTTCACAATAATCTGATACCATAAAGTGACTGACTTTTTTTTAATGGACTCTCATTATTACTGTATTTCTTTATCTTGCGTTCTTAGCTTGAATCGACAAGTGTTGATGCGTAAAAATTATGACATAAAGTTAAAAGAAAAAAAGCCAAATTAGCTAAAGAGAAAGATAGTAAGTAGCATTTATTACACAAACTATAATACAATAAACATGTAACATGTTAAAAGAAATTGCACTTGTTTACCTGCAGTAGCCCCGTTACCTGCTTTCGTGTTTGCCACTGCTCTCCCGTCTTTTAATGTTCAAAGGCTGAAATTGTGCAGTTAAAGAAGTAGAGACAAAAGATTTGTTGGGGAAAATTACTGGGCACTTGTTTGCAGTGCATGCTGCACACATGGCAAAAACATACTTCCGTTTGCACAAGTTACCTTGAGACAAGGACAGTACATTTCATGTTTGAACAGTAAGGGGATGCTCTTAATGTTGTTTGTGAATCTGGCCTTCTGTTTTCATTTATTAAATCTCATTTTTGTCCAATTTTTTTGACTAGTTTGCTGTTCTTTGACAAGGTCATGGCCTTTCTGGAGCTAAGGTTTGTTGTATTTCTTTTTCTTTTTTCTAATTTTTTTTTTTGCTGTATTCTACAATCATCCTCCTCTCTTTTGTATTCTGTCCCATGCTGCAGTACAGTGAATGTCTCCATCGTTATGGCAATATTAAGAAACTCTTAGTTAGGACTTAAAATGTTATGCAACCCCCACCACACCAACACTCTAAGCTGTCAGTTAGTTAACTGGCTGAAGGTCAGGCTTAGATTATGCCCCTGGGTAATGAATATGACGCTTTGTTGAACAAGAAGTAAACATATGCCCCTGGGGGTAGGAATTAACGGACACACACACACACACTCTCTCTCTCTCTTTTACCAAGCATATGTAGAGTGAATGGGGCTTATTATACACCTGCAAGTGGGGTCAAAGTCTGTCAATCCCTAGCTTATGGTATTATGATAGATTTTAGAATCACTCTCTAATGGCAGTCATTCAGTTTGTAATCTCAGCAGCTTGATGCAAAAGCACTCAACGTTCCAGCTAAGGGTCTGTTGAAAATAAGGCCTTCTCCTCCTCATTCATTCCTCACTTCCCTCTTTCCCAAAGGTCTTATGACAAGTCAGCTGTTAGTGACATCACAGATGCAGGATCATATGTCAGAAACCTTTGCTGCCTGACTTATATCCCTTGCAACCATGGCCACTTGAGGCCAAAAGAGCGGTGAGAGGCCCCGGGGGGTGGAGGCAGGGGCACTCTTCAGAGCAAGAACATCTGACCCGTGTGTGAGTTTGTTTGTGTGGGCAACCAGACTGTGCGCATCTTGTCATCAGCTTGAGAAGACATCTATCATGTGCATGTGTGCATGTGTGTGTGAATTAAAAGTCCAGGTTCTGTGTATGTGAGTATCTGGGTTATGGTGATCAGGGGGCATGACAATTAGTGAGCATGGCCCTTGTGAAAAAATATTCAGAAATACTTGTTTGTGGAACTTCAAGTCAAGTTTCGATCACAAGGTAGTAGCTCCACCTAAAGTCAGCTTTGCAAATTACACAAAAGTTCATTATGTGATAATATTTAAATTCTTCTTCTTCTTCTTCTTTTTTTTTTTTTTTTTTGAAAAGAAATGAATCCTAAAAAAATTAAGACACCACTTAATACACACACAAAAACCTTGCTAGGTCTCATGTTGATTAAAAATTTCACTTTTACAATTGTCTACTCGTTGTGTCTCTAGCACTGTTCTGATGAGCATGTGCCACAACTGCATAAAAAATAACAGTTTTTTGACTGCCTGTAACGCTTCACTGGGGAAAATAATCTCATGTCGTAATCCGTTTTATGAACCTACAATGAAACTTGGAAGATTATGATGTTACATTTCTTAGAAATAACCCTGTTAGGGAGAGATCATTGCTAATATCTGCACACTGTCCTATAGTATGGAAGTTGTTCTCACCCCCAAAATGATCTGGACCAAGTGTGTATAACATAAGGCAAATCAAAGACTCCAATCTGGCCCACTGGAAAATGTGAAAAATGATGCAGATTGTGAAGTTCTTACTATAAGTTTAAATTTTGTTTTTACAGCTTTTCCTACTAATAAAGACTTTCCCTGTGTTCTTTCGTACTACACCATAGTAAATAAGTAATATATAAATATTTTAATGACAGAAATGCTCCTGTTTTTCCCTATCTGGTGTAGAATCTCCATTTTTTATAGAAGAAAAAGGGACATTTTCTTTGTTTCTAAATTAACAAAAAGTTAGTTCTGATATTTCAGGACAGTCTGGGCAATGAGCTGTCTAAACTTTTTCTGTTTTTAAGTATGTCTGTTTCTTACATTTAAGCCCAAAATCATGCTGACAGATTTCCTCAATTTCTTTACCACATAGAAAAAGGGAAATGTACTGTATTTAAGTTCTTTTTTCTTAATTGAACATATTTGAGGGATTCAATGTTTAGTTAAACTACTTTACACTGACAGAAAGGCGAGTTTTGCTTGAGGTCAAAGTGAGCTGTTTAATGAGGCGACATTCCTGATCTAGGGCGGTTGAAACCCGATGATGCCGCTAGATGGCAGCACCGAGCCATGTAAAATTTAACAGCGTCATAAAAGCTACTCCCCCGGTAGAGTCGCATTTTAAAAGCCCTAAACACAAGGAAAGGGAGTAAGAGAGCTTACTAAATAGAAGCAATCTTTAAACACGATCAGTCAGATAGCAGCACAGAATGAAAACAACAACAAAGCCGGCAGACTGTGCTTTATTAACAAATGAAGGGATTATATTAGAGACACTTGAAACTGTTAACGTCATTATTAGTCTTTCAATGATGAAGGAAGGAATATTCTGATAGGAAATATAAGTGCAATAAGTTGTGAAGAGAAAATGAAACACAGGCCTCTGCACAAACTAAGTGCAACCAATTATTCAGTAGCTTGTATAACAATCCTCAGCAATGACACTTAAAAAGACAATGAAATAACGACTGTCACTGTTTTATTTTTGAGGAAAACATATGCACGTTTCCTCTTAAAAAAACAAAACAAAAAAAAAGGACTTCGAATTAACGAGGGAACCTGAAAGCAGCTCCGTCGCCAAAGCAACGCTTACCAAACAGACTCTACAGGACTGCTGCGGACGACTTTAACGATACAACGTTTAAGGACTTTTTAGTAATTTTTACAACATTGTCAAACAATGGAAGAAGCTGGCAAAGTGCATGAAGAGGCGCCCGAACCTCCTGTGTTGTCCGACAATCAAGTGGATAAGAAGGGGTAACCTGCAGCTTACTGTGGCTAAACACTGCGATAGACGGAACAACGACAACTACCTTGAAAGCGCCGTTGCACGTTGTGTGTGTGTTTTAAATCTGACCGTTTAATAAATACGATGAACTCTGTCACTCTGTCACTTTGCAATTTGGCCCATTTTTGTTGATACTTTGCTCATTTGAGTTGAACGCTGCTCATGTAAAAAAAAAAAAAAGTGGAACAACGAATGTTTTAAAAGTTGTAAAAGCCTCACAGTTATATTTTATTACATCAGTTGAACACAGATCTATAAAAAATAACCTCTAATAATCAAAAGACCACAGTTACATGTCTAAATCTTTTCTTAGTGTCCTAGGTGATTAAGTAAAGCGTTGCCCAGTTTACCTGATATCACTCTACAGATGGTAACTATATTGTATGTTTATAGGGCCTCCAATTTTAAGGGAAAGGAAGACCCGACTAAGGAGGGGAATGAGGAGCTGAAGAGCAAAATGGAAGAAGAAAAGACGGACGTTAAAAAGGTTGTTTTTTCATGTTTCCCTGTCACCTTCCTCTGCAGGATTAGTGAAACAATTGAAATGTGTATGTCTGGACTTCTTTTGGGTTTGTGAAGAGATTTCAGATTTCACCTTTATCAGATTTCATCCACGAGATCGCTTTAGTTCCAAAAACCTGATGGAGAGTGACAGACAATTAAACCCTTTTCGTGTTGTCCCCCTGGAGTGTAATCATGTGAGTTCTTAAGAGTCACATAATGAACCTAGGTGTGAACATGGTGTGAATCCTGTCACATGATGTCCAGTTCAATTCAATTAAATTCAAAATGTGAATCTTTTGTAAGACATTAGCTCATCCTGCTTTAAGATATTTATATTGTAGCCTTGAGAGACCTTCCCAGGCACTTTAACCTCCACTAACACCTCATCCTCTATAATGAGATCCATGCCTTGTTCACACCTTGGCTCGTGTGACTCTTAATGACTTGCATGATTGCAAGGTGGTTCGAGGACTCTCAGGACACCAACAGGAGGACAATGTCATTAGGGGTTAAATACCGGCAGCTTGATGCCAGTTTTTAGAACTGAAGAGACTTCATGGATGAGAGGTGAGTTGTCACAAAACAAAAAAGTTGCCTTCATTTTAAGGCAGGGCAGCTTAGGATAAATTTACATTTCACTCCAAATAAGCTTTGCGAGGCAAGAGTACTAACAGGACTAGAAAGAGGGATCAAATTTCTCTTCATTGGTTCCCTGAATTTAAATAATTCTTTCTTGTCAGTTTTGAATAACGATATCTTACCCATCATATCTTAAAGACCCTATAGTACCATAATATATAGGCTAACCTGTGGCTTCTAGAGCTTCTAAAACTAGAATCAGAGCCATAGCCTTCAACTATCAGGATGCTGTACTGTGGATCTTGCTCACAGTTTGGATTCAGGACATAAACATCAGTTGATGAAACTAGGCTACGAAGAGAGGTGATGATCAGTCAGCAGCAGAGAAAGATCTCTACAGATCATGACAGTGTCAATGGAAAAATATAGAGAAGGTCAGAAAGATCTTCAGTGTGTCTTCGTGGATCTAGAGAAAGCATCTGATGGGGTGCCAAGAGGGGAACTGTGCCACTGCATGAGGAAGTCAGGAGTGGCAGAGAAGTATGTGAGGGAGGTGGAAGACATGTACAGCGAGACAGTGGTGAGGTGTGGGGTAGGAGTGACACATGGGGTCAAAGTGGATCAGCTCTAAGCCCCATCTTATTAGCAGTGATAATGGACAGGTTGACTAATGAGGTTAGGCAGGAGCTTCTGTGAACCATGATGTTTGCAGACGATGACGACGTCTGAATGAAAGGGACACAGGTGGAAAGGTGAACATGCAAAGAGTAGAGATAGTGAAGGTATATGAGTTTAAATACCTGGGGTCATCCATCCAGGAAGGAACAGACATTATATCAGAGGGTTAGGTCATGATTTTGTGTTCTTGACTCTTATTTTGCATTGTGATTGTTGGAGTGAAATAATTAAATCCATTAAAGCAAGTGGCCAAAGGAGAGGCAGCATTAAAATATCCACTAAAACAGATCTTTATAACTGAAACTGAAAACAAAACTGAAGTTATTGCAAAAGATGAAGTCCAATCAGTAAATGGACACTACTACAATCAGATGTAGCTTTCTTAAATTCTTATGAGATGTATTTATTTTGATTTGTCCCACTTTCACTGCTCAGAGGATAATGGGCCTGCAGAAACGTCTGACCACATTAGTGACCAACATTCAAACTGCAGCCGACGCCAAAGAGATGGAGCGAAGGTCAGGGATGGAGGACAACTGCAAAATTAGGTACGTCTTTTAAATTGTTCTCAGTGTTCAAATCAAGCTTCCTCCCATGCAGAAAACCCAGTGCTAAAGTGGCTGATGTTAAATTGTGCTATTCTTTCCCATCAAACAGAGAGGAGCGACTGAAAGATGATGCTAAGGCCTGTCAGGAAAAGGTTGAGGAGATCAGAAAAGGGTGGTCGATAGTTACTCAAAAGGTGGTTTATTCAGAACTGCAGAGTGTCCTGGACAGCCAGCAGCAGCTGTGTGCTGCAGTGATAGAAGACAAGAAAAAACTCATAAGGGAGCTCCAACGGGTAAATTATACACAAATGAGTAAAAGCATGATTTCACGGAGTTTGCATTTGTACCTCAAAGCCATTGTTTATAACTTGGTTCCCTTTTCTGCACTGTGCTGAACAGGAGCGCCGGGTCAAAGAGGATCAGTATTTGAAGAACTTGAGAAGGCTCGATGAGGAGATCAAACTGATGCTCGACAGGATGCAGCAACAGTTTCAAAACCTGTCCAAGGCCTACAGAGAGGAGCTCACACAACTTCAGGTAGAAGCAGATCTGAGTCACAAAGGAGCTTTAAATGATTTTTAGTGCATATGAATCAGTGAGCTGACCACATCTTTGCCTTATTTCAGTTTGACTTTTTGTTTTTAACTCCGCTTAGTTACGGTTAGTTTCTATTGTGGGTTTGTGTGTTTCAGTTTAGATTTTACTTGTTTGAAAATGTTTAGTTTTACTTTTAGTTGAGTTTTTATTAGTTTCAGTTTAGGAAAATCACTGCAGGTATTACGATAAAAACAAATCCAGTGTCTGCATAAATACATCAAGACATCACGTCTTGTGTCATGCACTTATGCATACTGCATATATCTACTACTTACTTTGCTTGTAAAAAGCAGTTATTTGAGGTACTGCTCCCTTCTTATCAGCTCAAAGCAGTCTGGCTGTTTTCCTGTAACTTCTATCATCAACGAGGCATTTTCACCCAGGGAACTACCACTCACCAATTATTTTCTCTATTTCAAAGCATTCTCTGTAAACCTTAGAGATGGTTGTGCAGCAATATCCCATTATATCTATGTTATCTAGATTCTTATTAATAATCTAATGATTGTCCTGTTTTTGGCAGGGAGTTTATCAGCAGGAAATTGACGTCTTACTTGCTAAAGACAAGGCTAAGCTGAAAGAACATATGAAGGAACATTGGGACACAGAGGTTAGGATTATTTAAATGAATACACACACACTTAACTTCTCATTGATGCTAATATGTTACATATATCAGCTCTGTATGTAATGAATGTAACCTATTTCTAGCTGGAGAGTCTGATGGAGAGGAGGAGGATGGTAGAGGAGTCTGAAAAGACAGTTCATGATGTTATGTTGGAGAATACCACCAAAATCAAACTCATGCAGCTGGAAGAAAATGCAAAGTATCAGGTTTGTTTTACCCCAGTGCTTTATTACAATATGATGAAGCCTTGATGTTCTTTGGTGTTGAACATGCCATAGAGTGGTAGTGGTTGTGCTGCAAAAATAAGATCAGTGTTTTACCACTCGATGTAAATGAACGCTCAGTCTTGAGATTGCTTTTCTTGCTTTTACAGGCTCGGCTGAGAGAGCAACAACAGATGAAAGGCAAATCTGTAGTTTTAAATCTTAAACAACTTGAACATGGCAACAAGAATGCAGCATATAATGCCAAGCTGGGAGAAATGAAGGGCAAACTATTAGGGTATTACAGTTTTTTGCAGACAGAACACACATAAATACACATAAATACACATACATGTCCAAGTTATGATGGTATCTTTTTGTTTCAGCTCTTCGAAAGAGGTGAAAAACTTAAAAACCAAGTATGCCAAACAAAAGGACAAGTTTATGAAGCAGAGACAGTATTTGTCTGAGGTCCACAAACGCTCCCGCCAGCACTATAAACGCATACAGAAGGAAGTCAGGTAAGTAAGTGTTAATAATAATAATAATGATAATAATATTAAAAATAATAACCTAATTCTTTTATTTTTTTTCTGTTCAACTTCAACCCTTCCTTGCTTCATGTAGGTACACCACAGCCGCTGATGCCCGAAAGTTTGAGGAGATGTGGGCAACGATGGAGGAAGAGGTGACACAGCTAGCGGAGAAGGCTTTGGCCATTGACTCTCTGATCTGCAAGCACCTTGGTTTAGCCTGGGAACGTCCTTCAGCTGCCTCCATGGAGTCACCTGGTCCCTGCAGATCTCAGGAGCATGACACTAACCCCACCAGTCACCCCTTGCAAACTAGGCATCTTCCACACTGCAGCCAGAGGATGATGGATGCATCAGTCGGGCCCAGCCTGGAGAGGGACTCAGAGCACTGCACAGGGGTGGAGGAAGGGGAGCTATCCTCAGAGATGCTGATGAAAGTGATGGAGCTGCTTTGTGATGAAACGGTTAGAAACAAGTTCACGGTTTGTGTTTATGAACGATGACAGTATGGAGGTGGTTGTTGTAGAACGGGGCATGAATTGCACATGCTCCTTAGACATCCACAGATGTGCAGTATTTATATCATACTAGACACATTACACATGTCAGTAATTGCATGAGACTATATTATGAGAAATTTTTGTCAAGCTAACCTTTTCTAATTAAGCTTTGGTACAGATTAAACAAGAACAAAGTTAAATGATGAGCTTTAGCAGGGCTGATACATTTTGGGATCTTGTTTAATTTGGAAATTTGAGAATAAGCTCAAGAAGCTAGAGCAATAAAACCATTTAATAATATTTCATAACTACACAATACAAATTGTGCCTTTTATTGCAGGGTAAAAAACAAAGTACAATTATATATGGAAAATATTCACATTTGACAAAGCAGATGGCTTAAGTAGGGTGTTAGCAGTATATCTCAGTTTTTGCATATTCAGTCAGGTATTATTATAGAGAAACACTACTTTTGTAAAAACAAAACTAAAGAAAAAAACAGGTAAAAAATGCAAAATAGCAGTTACAAGAGCCTTTAAACTAAACATCCTCCTCCCAACTTAGGGATTCCTGGTTGAAGATAAACTGTGGAAGCTGCTGGCCCCCATGGAGAAAAATGAACAGACCACTGTGAAGCTGCATTCTCTCTTTGCTGTGAGTTCACATTTAGTGCTCCTTTTCATGTTTTTCATGTAGTTACTATTGAAAAACCACACATGCTGTTTTCTCTTTTAGGTTCTGGGTCTTGAAGAAAAGGATTTAGCCAAGTTGGCTGAGTTTTTACTCATGTACAAACGTCAACAAGAAGAGCAGACTGTGGTGAGAAATTGAATGAGCAGTGGGCTTGTACTGAATACGACCTTTGTGATTAGACAACTACTGTTCTTGTATCTTCTGTCAGTGTTTTTGTTCTGGCTGCAGGGTCATTTTGTTGAGGAGGCAGAGGCCATGGAGAACAGCGCCACAGCTGATTCAACCTCCAGACTCATCAACCCTAACAACATCTTGCCTGCTTTACAATGTTTCCTTGAGCAGCACAGGAAGTAAGACTACATACTGAATTATCAATCCCGTGTCTCTTCCTCTGTGTGAGTGTTTTATACTAATTTTTTCCTGTTACATTTTGAAAACGGAGGTCTGTCAACGAGCGTTCCAGTTTAAGCCATCCAGCTAGAGATACCTCAGTGGAAGAAGCCTACTGGGATAGGCTTGGCAACATTATCACTGAGGACAAACTCAAGCTGTGGGATGCAGCGGAAAGGGAATTAAAGCAGTATGAGTGAGTAACACCTACACTGAAAGCAGGAATACCTCTGAATCAGATCAGTCATTTTTGTGTGTGTGTGTCTTTCCAGAGAGGTCCTGATGGATATCTCTGAGCTTGTCCCTGAAACTGAGCTCCTGAGGCAGCAGAACACTAAGCTGCGGATGCAGCTGCAACAGATACTCAGCAGTACGTGCACTTGTGTTTAAGTTTACAGCACTGTAATCTAGTGCAAATAAGAATAATGATAAAACATAGGGCCTTTACCATCATAGCACAGGGTGTATCAAAAAGAATCACCAAATTTCAAAGTGCTTTAACTGTTCACCGGCATCGAGCGACACATGTACTGTTAGAAAGAGTAAGTTTGATGTGGTAACATTATTACAGCAATGACTCCAGATACTCGCAAAAGTGTGGGATGAGTTTGACAATCATATGGACGTATGCTGGGAGGACACATTGAGCAAACTGGAAGTTTTGTATGTAAAACTTTATATTCAGCCACGTATTTTAAAATTACTGTCCATTACTATTACAATATAGGCTTTTGAAATCAGACAATTCTTTTTTGATACACCCTGTATATTAAAACAGGAAGCTAACAGGTTTGATCATTTATAATAATAATTGGTGGTTAATGCTACAAATGATTAACTATCCAGCTTTTTCAATGCAAACATTTTCAGATTTCAGATTTTACTGAATTTTGGAGTGTTTTGACTGAATGAACACATCATTTAATCTGAATACCTCTTATACCTCTGACCAATTCTGGGTATTATTGTTATTATTGTTATTAATTTCAAGTACTTACTTCCAATACAATGAATAATTAAATGATAAAATAAGAAACATTTATCAAATTAAAGTATAATCATAGCAATTAGTAAAACAAAAGGGCTTTAAAAACCCAACTGAGTAGAACATCATGGATCTAACATCTTCTCTGCCTCTCTGACAGGTACCCGGAGCTCTAATTAATGAATAATCACTGTGGAGTCCGAGAGCACTGTAAGCGCCTTTGTGTTCATTTAAAAAAACAAACAAAAAAAAACCCCACCATTAAATGATAATGTTGTGTGAAGTTTTTTATTTATTTATTTTTACAAATGTAAAAGAAAAATAGTCTTACAGTGTAGTTAATCAAACACATACAGTGGTTCAGTGTAAACACAACAGTACACAGAGGATGTGTGTGTGGTTCGTCTCTACCCAGCAATGTTAAACAGCTTGTGGCTGAGCGCTGAGGGCAGAGAGAAGAAGAGCAGAACCAGAAAGAGCAGACCCAGTACAGCAACCAGCAACATCACACAGTGCAGCTTGTAGTGCCTCCAGGCCAGGATACACATCGTCCTCACCGGAGCCAGCAGCCACGACATGCTGGCATTGGGGCGACTGCAAAGAGATTCATAAATCAAACAGCAGTCATGGGTCACTGAAATTCAAAAAAAAAAAAAAAAGCATGTTAGATTGTTAGTAAGTTTAATTTTGGAGCTAATTGAGAAAATTTGTCTGTAATTAGTTGAATTAACATCCAATAAAATCCAAATAAAATTAAAGCCCGATATCTTTTTGGCTCTGTTTTTGATGCTGCTGAAGGAAATTCCTCAGGCCAATGTGAACTAGTCACTAACTTGATTTGCCTTTTCTGCTGAGCAAGTCGTCTGCAGTAGTCTACAAGCCCTTAGCTCAGGGGTCCCCAATCCCAGTGCACGAGGGCCGGTGTCCCTGCAGGTTTTGGATGTGTCCTTGATCCATCACAGCTGATTTAAATGAATAAATTACCGTCTCAACATGTCTTGAAGTTCTCCAGAGGCCTGGTAATGAACTAATCATTTGATTCAGGTGTGTTGACCCAGGGTGAGATCTAAAACCTGCAGGGACACCGACCCTCGCGGACTGGGATTGGGGACCAATGTTTAGCTGCTCTCTTTAGGGGTTGTCATACTGGATCATCTGCCTTCATCTCACCTTATCACCTCATGATAGGTATGACACACCAACCCTGTGCATTGTCCATCCTGGTCTTTCCCAATGAAAATCTTAATCACATCAGGTCTCACTACCGTCTTGTAAACCTTGTAAAACGATCTGTGTTCACTACCTCTGCTCCTTGCAGTTTCACTGTAACACCCATCTCTCTCGCTCACACACGTATTCTGTTTCACTTATACCGACTTTCATTCCTTTTTTATCCAGAGCATACTTCTGTACCAAAAACATAAAAATACATTTTAGTGTACTGGTTGAGGGTTTTGTGTGCAACAAAATAATAATGTTAGTCAAGCATGTCAATATATATAGCTATATATATGTCTATATCGCTGCAGGCCACCAGCTTAGTCATTCATTTTTTCTCACTTTTAATATTCTATTAATTAATTAATTTTTTAACCCAAATCAGATCTTTAAATCTAAATGAATCCTTTAGTGAGGATTTAGTGCTCAGGGTTTTGGCTAAACAATGAAACTGAACTTAACGCTCATCACAGCAAGACAGGATGTAAACATTAATGGCATCCTTCTCAGCTGTTTGAGAGACGATAGAATTCCCGATATAAGAATTTATCGTCCGATAACGATATAAATCACAAAAATGTATCATTTTCTGTAAATTATGTTAATCTCGGGGAGCTCGTCTTGCGGGAAGTGTTTCCAGCTGCGCATAGTGTACCTGGGGTCGAGTGTTTTAACCGATGCATGAAACTATACATTTTTAGACACAAGTTGTAACGCCGCCTTTTTCTTTGTGAGTATTTATTACATGGCGTGCTGCGGGGAAAAGCCTGTTTTAACATTTGAGTCTAAGGTTTTTTTGGGGGGGGGGGGTTTAGCACCTGGCGGCTCTTTTTTACTTCTCATCCCTAAATAATCTGCTCTTTCACGAGATTCAGTTTATTTTGAAAAGTCTCAACAGGATCTTGAGCTTTATTTGTGAAAGGTTTCTGTGAAACATAAACAAGCGGACACGCGATGGTGTTACCGTCGTTGTTGCTAACCACAACGCATAAAACAGGCGCTTGTCCGTCAGTAGTGTGGTTATATAAAATATAAGAGAAAGAGAGAAAGAAGAAATTAATATAGCCACTACAGTGACCATCAAAACGATGAAAAAATATTGCTGTAAACAGTTTATTTTGCGACACCACGAAACAATCGATAGTGTAAAATGAAACGATAGACGTTTTTATATCGTCATCCGATATATATCGTTATATCAAACAGCCCTAATGTATATAATGTATATAAATACACAATCCCATTGTAAAAACAGGCAAGTTTATTGCAAACAGTGAAACACAGTATCACAAGCAAAGGTTCCAACCACAGGCAAACTAAAAGGGGCGTAAAGGACACCACACACTTTTGTCTGGAGACAAGAACAGAGTTTTCAGAAGCAACCCCCGACTTATTTGACTAATATTCCCATAAAAATCATCTTTACATTTTTGTTAACGTTAAAGACAACAGGGTTGGTGATTTGGTTTGCGTCGAGCTGGAAAGACAAGTCATGCTAACACACATGACCACTTTGGTCAGTTATCACAGTGATGCATGCATATTAACATATACTGTAGCCAACAGTGATCACCTTTACATGTCTGTAACTTTGGAGGATTATTAAACAGACCCTGGTCAAAATGATAATCACAAATAATTTATTTTAATTTTCTCTGGGATTTTTATGAGTGACGTTTATGAGTCTGAAGACGAGGCTGGAGAGCATTTACATAATTACACACAAAAAACTCAGGACATCCAGACGGAAGCTGCTGTGAACACCCGTGCTTGCACAATAACACAATTATAAAAATGAGGGGGAGATTTGAATCATTTGCAAAATCAGTTTTTGTTTTTATTCTTAAGGAGAAATATTTAACACTAAAGATAAACTAAACACCACAAAATGCTTATTAATTAAACAATTAATAACAAAGTCATCTTGTTCTATGTCTCACTGAAATTTACTAGGAAAATAGAATTATTTTTGTTTCCTTATTATTATTACTATATAAGTGTGCAAAACCTGCAAGACCAATAACAGTTAAAAAGGTAACACTTTAACCTCATTTAGCATTTATAAGCACTGAATTCAAATTTCATGTACAGTTTATAACAAACTCTAATGAAAATATAACTTCTCGTGAGAGCAGTGACTAGAGAAAGCTGGTTTATAAACAGATAAAGAATTATTATATTATTATGGAATAAGTTATAGCTGTTGACAAGCACTCCACATCAATAATGACTTCAAAGGTCCTTAAATTTCAGAGATATTTCCATCTGCAGTAATTTATATTTACTCTGTTCTGAGACATGATGCAACACTCATTACGTCTCAGAACATAATGAGAAAACAGCATTAGAAGGAGAAACTGGAATGAATGTGGTTTGCGAAGCAGCTTGCCACATGGAGCAACTGTAGGCTGGCTAAAACATCCTGAATAGAATCTAATAGATAAATATAATCTGAGCCATTAGCTGTGGGCTAATTGATATCAGTTGATCTGTGGGGACTTTGAGGCCTGCCTGAACTAACACTATGTTCAATTTCTCTACATTATAACACCACACCACAAACCATTTATTCAATGTTTATATAGTGCTTATAAATAAAATGGTGGCAGGGTTAAAGTGTTACCCAAAGTTTTGTCCATTCCCTCTTAAGCTAAAACAGTAACAAGAGCTCATATAGTATGACTTGAAAGTGCAATCGCCTGACCACTAACCCTGGAACATATAAAATAAACTGAAGGCTGAAACAAATAAAGAACCATCCACTTTCATGTAGCATTGCTTCAGAGGATTTTCAGGTTCGATCGGGAGTTACTTTGTGCCATGTAATTTCTGCGTAATCGTTTAAAAGGATGGAGTCCAAATATTGTACATTAGATTTGTTAGCTGTTTTGCAGAGTTGTTAGTTGGATCTTCATTACTTTGGAGCCAGGGGGGCAAGGAGGGGGCAGTGGGGCGGTCACTTTCAATGGTGTTTCTTTCTCCTTTCAGCGCTAAGAGGGGAAGGTGTGAGCTGATTATGAAGCTCAGATTGGATTAGAGAGGAGAAAACATAGCAGTCTTGTCTCCCATCAGTATTGCTCCCTTTCACTTATCCGTCCATCAATCCATGCAGCCACCCTTCCCCTCCCCATCCCCCTAGCAGTGGCTTAGGCCCCCAGCAGCTTCTTGACAAGGTAGCCTGGCATGCTGTAGAGGAAGAGGCCCACCATGATGAGCAGCAGCAGGGCCAGCACTATCTTGATGATCAGCCACTTGTAGCGGTTGCACACCAGGTAGCGGATTGCTTTCAGCGGGCTCAGGAACCACAGGAAGGTTGTGTCTGGGCGACTGGATGGTTCAGGTGGAGTTTTTAAGAGGATGAAAATAAAGAAATGGTGAGAAAAACATGGAGGTGGAAGGAGGGTTGAGTTAAAGGAGGGTGAGAAGGGGTGAGTAATAGTGGACAATGAAAGGGAGCAAATAAAGAGGAGTAGGACAGAAAGAGAAAGCTGGCGTTAGTAAGCCATGTTGCAATAATATGCATGCTCACGGTTCACATTTCTATCAGTATTATGTTTCACAGGAGCAAAAAAACACATCACAGAGTGGAAGCTTTCTATTATGCAGAATGAGTATGTTGACACATGTAAATGAGTGGATGATGATTGACCAACAGCTCAAAAGACTGACATTTCTGGCAAACGTTTGCAACAGAGGCTTATTGCCCCCCACCCACCGCTCCCCACCCTGGAAACCAGAATCCAGAAATATCCTGGATGTAGGCACTCATACAGCTTATAGTGCATTACAATTCACAGGTTTTTTCTCATAAAATGGGATGAGATTCTTTCATATTGTAGATGGCCGATGGACTCGTTTGCCTAGAAATGATATGATGTTGAAATGCCCACAAAGTATATGCAAAAATACTTTGGAGCAGCACAACATTACTAAAAAATATAGGAACTCTTTTATATTTTGTTGCTTGTAAGCAAACAACTACAGTTTAATATGCTTAAACACAGGTTTTATTAATATAATAATTGATATATTTTTCAGGTTTCTGGGTTTTGTCTTTTTTTTCCTGTGTTTGGTATTTCCCTGTTTTTCTCCGTTTTATTTTGATACTCTTGATACTTTTGAAACTCTGTCATTTCTTGTGACTTTCATTTAATTTTACTGCCTATGTCTTGTTTGAACTTCTTTCAGCTGTGATTTGTTACCCCTGATGTTTCCACTTCTCTTGATTACCTTATGTGTGTATATATAGCTCCATGTCTCCCTATGTCATTTGTCTGTTTCTCATCATAGTGTAATCCTTGCATTTGTTGATGTTTCTTTGTAGTTTTGCCTCATGGGCTTTGCATTCTTGGAGCCACTATTCAACTACCATTAAAAGTTTTGACTTCATTTTGTCATTTTTGGATTTAAAAAAATATATATATACATTTTAACCCTCACATCTTTAGAATTATGTAATTTTTAAGTTGTCTATACTTTTCCCTTCTCTACCAATCATCCCACTTGATAAGAACATGGATATTTCAACCACCTTGTTCACCTTAAGTCAAAGCATCCCTACATGTGTCCATACTAAACAGTTGGTCACAATATGGGTGGTAACAAGATGTATAATGACGCTTGGTGGCAAATGACACTGACTTGCACACAGGGCTAAGACAAGATACAATAAAGGACACAGACGACTAGTCTACTTCTAAGACAACAGAGAAGACTAAGAAACTTGGCTGGAAAAAAAAGGAGAGGAGCTAAAGTTAAGAGAGAAGAATCCAGGACGCAAAAGGGGCAAAAAGAGAAGCAGACAAAGTGAAGAGGGGGCGGAGGCTACCAGCGCATCAGGCCCCCAGCATCTTCTTGACCAGGTAACCAGGGATTGAGTAGAGGAAGAGGCCCAGCATGAGCAGCAGCAGAATCAGCCCCAAGACCTTGAGGATCAGCCAGCGGTAGTTGTGCCAGATGAAGTAACGAATGGACTTCAGAGGGGTCAGAAACCACATAAGACTGGTGTCCGGGCGACTTTGCGGGAGAAGGAAGAGAAAGAGGGAGGGAAGGAATGCAGTTGAGGCAAATAGGGGGGGGGAGGGTAGGAGAAGAATAACACGCACATGAAAGGGGAGGGATGAGGGGAAAGACAGGGAGACAGTTGAAGAGATGATAGGAGGAGTAACGAGTGTGTAACAGTGGCCTTTTGACAGTGCAGAAAGCAATGCTAGAGGCTAACAGGAAAATGTTTTACATCTTTAAAAAAATATAGATTTTAAGTGGCAGTACCTTATGATGTTTTAGAAACACTGCTTTTTGCACTGATAGAATGATTTTCCTAAAGACAAAGTTAAACACTTGCTCATGTCTGTCTTTTTCTGTTCCAGACAAGCGTTCAAATTTTTTAACTCTGAAACCAGTTTGTGTGTGTGTGTGTGTTTGCAAAACACAAGTTCTTGTATATTTTTTTTAAACATAACCCGTTAATATCTTACTTTGGTTTTTCCAGTGGATCTGGCTCATTTCGTCCCAGTCCTACAGGGCTTTTCTCTGCTTCCTCTGCTGTCACTAGGTGAAGCTCAGCTTCAACTTTCCCCTGTAATGACATTGAAAACAGAACTCAAAATAAAGAAGTCCTTCCACATACAAAATACAAATGAATTTTTTTTCCTTTACTTTTTTAATCTGAAGGATTTTTAGAAGATATCATATATTGTGAACACAGGTGGATTAATGCACACACACACACACACACACACACACACAATCCTCTTCAAAAGAAAGGTTTCCTTTGAACTGAACTCTCAATTTTATGTATGTTCGCTTATCCCCCCCCCCACCTTGAAAATGTCTTATAAAAGTATTATAAGTATTATCATAAGAATCATAATAAACCAGTCACGATTTTGCTCATTTTCACTCTTGACTGTCTTACCGTGAGCTCCATTTCATCATTCTCATTACGGGCTACGAATGGCCACCATCCTTTAACCCTCTTTTGTTTAAAGATCGAAATGGTTGGCAGATCCTGCTCATTTCGAATCATGCCAAGAGTGCACTGCTTGGCTGTCTTTGCGCCCCGAGGAAAACGGTTTAGGTCCAGCTCGATTGCACCTGGGAATGGTGAAAGCAAAATAAGTCAATTTGGAATAGCCAGTACTCTTTTTTTATACACTGTTCTCAGCTAAGTCATCCTTTTCTTAACATCCTCAAACAGCTACAAAGAAAGTCAGCCATAAAATGCATTTATATCAAACTAACTGTTCCTTTGTTCCTCCTGTGCCTCCATGAGTTCCCTCTGGGTACCCTGGCTTTCTCTCCAAGTCCAGAGACATGCATGTTAGGTTCATTGGTGATTTTAAATTAACCGTAGGTGTCAGTGTGAGTGTGGACAGTTCTTTCTCTCTCTCTCTCTCTGTATTGGGCCTGTCCTCCTCCTCTTGCCCTCTGACAACTGGGATAGGCTCTCCAAGACACTGAACTGGATAAGCAGCTAAGAGTATGGCTGGCTGAAACTACAGCAGAACTACATGAGCATTTGTGAGATTGTAGTTACTGTCAGTGCTCCTTCTATTAGAAGTCTATTAGAAGTAATTTAGTAAGGCACCCTGACCCTGATAAAAGTAAATGCCTACCTGTGGTCTATCTGCACAAACATTTGATATTCTAAAGAGCTCAGTGACTGCAAGTGTGGTACTAGACTGGCATACCAACAGTGCAACAAGTCAGTTTGTGAAATTTCTTCCCTCCTGGATGTTCCACAGGCAACTGTAAGCGGTTTTATTGCAAATTGGCAGCGGAGAGCTGAAGCACATAAAAGTTGCCAATGCTCTGCTGGCTCAAAGGCTACAGAGCTCCAAACCTCATCTGGCATTAACATCAGCACAAAAACTGTGTGCCAAGAGCTTCATGCCATGGGTATCCTTGGCTGAGTAGCTCCTGTAAGTTAAATGTGTAAGTGGCCCAGTACTTTTGTCCCTGTAGTCCATGTCAGATGAAAGGATTGCAAAAAAAAAATTATTTCGTCCTCACCCAGGAAATCATCAGCAGAGAAGTGGTCTGCATCCCAGACCTGCAGCGTGAGACGAGGAGGGATTTTGTATTCGGTCTCATCCCAGGAAAACATGGACTCCTTCTTAGAGATGACAATCTTCTCCTCAGCCATGAGATAATCAAAAGGGAAGACGAAGCGCCAGTTAAAGTTCCCCTCACCGGTCAGTGAGTGATAGTGCACATCTGTGTCCTGTTTGTCCTCCTGCTGCCCTTTCAGCCATCTATGTAAATGGTCATAAGGGTGAGAGTTAGTCTGATCTCCAGGATCATGGTTTGGTGTCATAAGTAGATGTTTTTGGATTTGTCAGCCATGCACTTCTAAAGTCCAACATGTACAAATTTACGTGATGTCAATTTAGTGATTTAAACAAGAGCAAAGGGCCTGTTAAATGTATTATTTGGCTAACAAGAGAGATGATGCTAGAAGGTCAGAATCAATGCACATAATGCGGCACCCCAAAAGCAAATCAGCTTCATACATGTGATAACTTTAAAATCATTATTGAGTAATCCATAAAAATCTGATTTGATGCTGGAGTTTCGCACTATTTAGAAAGCCATGCATCCATAAAACTTGCAGATTTATGAAATCTCCATGTTTTATGGACACAGAAAACTTGCAGATTTATGAAAAAAGCTTCATATTTAAAACTGCAAATTGCAAATGGAGGACTGATGCCTGGCATTGATGGTGCAGCTGCAGCTGTTTCATTAACAGTTAAGTGAGGTTGACTTTAAGTCAGAAGGAGCAAGAGGGAAGGTGCACTCTCAGTTCTCAAAATACACCCCTCGAAAAAAGAAAAAGAAAATTCTAAAAGAAATAAAAATAAAATAATAAATAAAAAAAGATCTGACAAAAGGTATTTGTCAGTTTAAAACAGGTAAATACTGAATATCACAAAGTGCTGATATGGTAATCGAGATGCATAAATTAGACTGAGATAAAGGCTCCAGGGAGAGGGCGCTGGCAAATTTTAAGGTGGTTACAAAGGGAAGAAAACATGCCAAATTCACGTGAACCAAAAAGTGATTCATTATTACTGTATCACAACACTGGATCCATCTGAAACAACCACAGTTCTTCAGTCTGTCCTGAAACGTTTGCTACTGAAATCTAGAGTGCAAACTGAAGGTTAACCTAATCTTCTACTGTAAGGGTTGTTTAAGAGTGGCACCCTGTTTGCTACAGTCCTGAGGGGACACATCCACAGGTGACACCACATCACCTTGGGTAAAGAAAGAGGAGTCACTAAAACATAATAACATAAATGAAATGAAAAAAAAAATCTAATCTAGGCTGCAAAAGACAATGTCACTTTTAAAGACAAGAGTTCGATCGTACAAGCATGCAGACAGTCACCAAGCAGTTTATCAGGAACACCTGTATACTTGTGTCTGTGCAGTACACTTCCATGCTGGAGTTTTTTTCCTGACTGTAAATATCTTATAAATTAATATTTGTAATTTATTGCAGGACCAAACCACACAGAGAAAACCTCAAATGCCTTGTTGTAAAAAACAAAAGCAAAAAGCCAACAACAACAACAAAAAAAGGCCAGTCTTATTTGCCATATGCGTTGGTTGCATTAAATAAAAAATTTAACAAAACTATACTGTTATTATTATTATTATTATTTTTACCTGGAAACTAATATCAATTCTTTAGCATTTTGAAAAAAAGTTATTTCACCAGAGAGCAATAACTGTACGTAGGGTAAAACAACTTTATTAGCAAGGCTTGACTTGTCAATAGGATGTGACTATTGTGAGTTGGCATTATAGGAATTGTTGCTCAGTGTTACCTTAACTGAAGGTTCATGAACAACATAAGTTAGTCTTAGTTATTCATGATTAAAGCATTTTGAATTTCATACCACAGTTTTTTATGTCAACACATGACATATCTTTGCAGTCGGTCGAAATTATCTAAAAGTAGCAGTTATACTGGTTCAATTCAATTCAATTTTATCTTGTTTATATAGCACCAAATCACAACAACATTTGCCTCAATGTGCCTTTGTAAGGTAAAGATCCTACAATAATACAGAAAAAACAGAGAAAACCCAAACAATCACATGACCCCCCCATTAGGAAGCGCTTTGGTGACAGTGGAGAGGAAAACCCCCTTTCAACAGTAAGAAACCTCTGATTGAAGCAGGCTCAGGGAGGGGTCTGTTGGGATTGGCTGGGGGTGAGTGCATTGGCACATTAATTTGTTTGTATTATATGCTGTTACGTGTTGTTCATGTGGTTTGGTCCTTTCTGTGCAAGTTTTTCCATATGCATTTATTTTCGTGCTGACAGGGGTGTTTGAGACAAGCGAGGTTGCGTGCTATGCAGAGTTAGAGAAACGGGAGGGTCATAAAAAAAGGATTCAAGGGCTTCAGGAGGAGTAAATAAGGGTATTTTGTTGTTACGAGCCATGCAATGGATTCGTGTGTTTACCCCCTGACATAGATGTCAGACATCTTCTCTCCTGTCATGAATGCATCGTCCTCTAGAATTACGTCATCAGTGTTCCAAATTATAACACGAAGCTCAAAGCTAGACATCAGCAGAGTATTGACCAGAGAAAGAGAGAGAGGACGACAGACAGGAGACACGCCACGAACACAGAGACGCAACACACGACACAAACACGCACACAGAAAAATGGAAACAAAACAAAACAAAAAAAAGGTAATGGTTAACTGCAAAACAAATCACACACAGCTCACACCCACGGGATGAGGGTTGGCTGCCCCATCCCGCTGTACCTACCCCCTGACAAATATGTCACTGGACTTTTCCCCAGTGAAGTAATCATCGTCCTCCAGTATTACTTCGTCTGTATTCCAAATAATCACCCTGAGCTCATATCTGGTAAGCGAGGGGGAGGAAGGAACACACATAGTTGGACTTATATTTGACATTTTTAGAGCTAACTAGTCAAACAGACTCACCATAATTTAACCAGGGGATAAAACTACATTTTGTTCTTGAAAAAAAAAAAAGCTTTCTGTTGAGAAGAGCAATGAATAAATATTCATATTCAGTTCATAGCTTTGTATTAACATAGAATATTTTCAAAGTGACAGTCATCTTATTGCTCCAGTAAGTATGTACCTCTTTGGTTTTCTTGGAGAAATGTCAATTGCAGGTCCAGGGGCAGGCATATCCATAGGGAACATGTCCACCCACATCTCAATGCGGCCCTTTGAGGAAAAAAAAGAAAGAATCTGCTCTAATTTCCAATCAGATACATTTTGGGTGTCTTAGCAACGCAGTCCTTTCCTACCTGTTCAATACCGGGTTTGTCAGGGTTCAGCAAGGGTCGGGTCTCCACATGCTCAGGGACGAGCTTGCAGCCAACTCTTGGGATCTCCTCCCAGTGATTCAGCACCGTGAGGGCCAAATGCTCCTCAGTCTGCTTCTTTAGACCTAATAGAATAATAGTAAGCAACGAGGAAAGCAAGAAAAACCTACGTCTGAATACATTTTATTTCACCTCACCTTAATCTTAATGTAAACAAATTTGAAAATGTGAAAATCTCTGTAAAACCAACTTAGTGTAAATGGATATGCAAGGAATATAAATGAGATATAGAAAAATGACAAAAGAAGATTAATCAGGATCACGAGGAAAAATATAACAATACCGTTTTCATCCTCAATCTCTGTCGGTGCTGTAAAGATTCGATTAGCCACCTTGACTTTGCCTCCTGGCCCATAATGAGGTCCATCAATCTTGCCATCCTTACAGAGTTTAGCCAGGATCTGACTGGGCTTCATAGGGTCCCGCCAAGAATTATATCCATGGCTAACACCAAGAAATACCACAGAGAGAGCATGTAAGTCATTGAAAGATTTTGTGTATGTATTTTCCTGGTCCTTGGTTTTTGTAGGAAATATTATTGGCTGCAATATAGAGAAATCACTTAGAAAAGATGGCTGATTCATGGTTATTACACAGAAACTTTTTTCCAGGTAATTATTATACCTCTGGGCATTTTGGTTGAATTTATTCTTACTATGAAATTACATAGAAACGGGTAGTATTATATTTTGGAGACCAGATTCATGGTTATTACACAGAAACTACGGCAAAGGTTTTCCAGGTAACAAGCGACAGCATCAAATTTTATAATTATGTTACCTTGGAGAATTTTAGGACATACAACAGAACTAATTTCACCATTATAATTTTGAAATGGTGTCCTAATATATGAAAACATCAACCTATATTACTTTACAAGGTTATCCTATTTTTTCACCATAATATTATATTATATAACTGAATTTTTTCATTTGTTTCAACATTATTACCCCATAATTTTATTTACAGTCTAATATTACCCAGTTAAAAATATCAAGCAATAGCTCGATATTAACCATTAACCAACAAAGAGGCAGTGACTGTTGTTACCCCACTATAATCATGTTCTTACTGAGCCATATTATAAGTGCTACTTAACTGCAAACCAAATGCAGTCAAACCAAGGAAACTTTTTAAACTTTTAATAATTCAGTTGTTTGTTTATACTATTATTAAGCTAAGAATTCTACATTTCAAAAAAGTACTTAAAACAAATGTTAAGTTTCATATTGTGGCATTACAACTTAAACAACAACTCAAGCAGGATAAAATAGATTTACACTCACACAGAGTAGCTGGAGGAAATGCCACAGGTGACTCTGAATTTACTGTAGAAACGGTTCTCCAAGTCAATCTTTGTCTCACCAATCAGGTCATCTGTGCCGACCAGATCCCAGTCATACACAGACACCGTCAGCATAGACTCCATGGGAAAGGTGGCCTCGATGTCAAATGATCTGAGGACAGGAAGTGGAGGGTAATGTGAATAGTTCAAAAGGTGCAATAGATCCTGACACATAAAGTTGGGTCACTGTGCAAACAATGGAATGGAAATAAATGCACAATACAAGGACATGAAAATAATTGTTTAGTTAAAAAAGTAAAAGTAAAACTTTTTGAAAAATATATGCTCATCAAGAATTTGATGAGCAGCAACAACTTTTTCTTTTTTGTTATTACACCTCCATCATTCAACAACAAAGTGATTCAAAATTTCTCTCGACTTACTTTCCAAATACTGGATTGAGCTGTTTGGAGATATAGTTCTCTTTGTCCTTGACCTCTGATTTGCCCAGCTTAATGACAACGTATGGGTCAGCTTTCCCATTTATATCAGCAGGATGGAGGTCTGTAGCCTGGAAAACAAAGAGAAGAGAGAAAAAGGATTCATTTTATTTTCATACACTTCATTTTTATGACTGTGGCATAGATTTAGACATAAAGAAGGCCACCTACCCTGACCACATAGACACGAACGAGGACTTTGACAGGATCGTTATGCGGGATGCTCTGGAACATCCCCATGTTAGGATCAAATCCTGCTTCTCTTGTGATCTCTTCAGATACAGGTAACTTGTATATACACAAGGATCCCTGAATGATGGAAAAAAATAATATTTATATGTTGTATTTTCTGTGATTGTAGTCTGACAAGTAACAGTTCTTAGACAGTGTTTTCCCACCTTGAATCTACCAACAATCCTGTCGTCATCCAGAGCGTGTTCGTCGTCATCCCCAGCCTTTCCTCTGTACAGGTTGAACGTGTGAAGCCAGTCTTCAAAGTTGCCATATTCACTCTCAAGCTCCTTGTTGTACACCTGAAATAAACCAGCAAACAGAAAAACTTTAAGTGTGCAGAGACATTAATGTGTGCTGGCTAGCTTTTGTATGACTGTTAATGGCATATTCACCACTAGCTCATCCACTTTTGCTTTCACTGGTCGCCTCTCGGAGCCATCTGCAGCCTGACCCTTCCTCTTGTCCTTAGAGTTCTTCTTCTCTTTGCCCCTTTCCTTCGTCTTGGAGCCTTTCAGAAGAAGTTCATCGGGTTTGACATCTGATTGAAACCATGAATGGAGGTGAAGACAGACATATGGGATGAAGACATGAAGACATAGGTGGCAGGGTTGCATGCACCACTACACATTATATAACATGAAAGCTGATAGGTCTTTATCAGGGGACTAAGTTTCCCAGTTTGTGGAGATTTTATTTATTATCTTTTGACATTCTCTGAAAAAAGAATGGTGATCGAGAAGAGTGACAGTCACATATTGAGAAACTTTATTTTGAGAACAGATTACAACAAGAACTGCATTTTGCTTGTACAAAGAATAGTAAAATTTTAACTGTGAACTTAAAAATGATCTTTCTTCGTACGACTCGCCTAGCGCCTGATTTTTATTGCAGTTTCAGTAAATCATTTTATGCAATAAAAAGTATTTAATAATTTTATTTCTGACGATTAATAAGGCAGACCTTTCTCCTCCAGCTTTCATCTGTACTGCATAGCTGGGAGGTCATGCTAATGTGAAAAATGATTATGATGTTCAGCTCTGCACAAATGAATGATGGATTCATGGGACGAAAGAGAGGAAGAGCAACAAACACATATGATGCCTCTCATGCTACTACATAATAGTTCAAGGAACCGAAAACAGTCAGGGATATAGTAGGTCCATGTTTGCAAAACCACAGCCTAACATTCAATATTAGCGACATTGTGGTCATGTAAATGTTGACAAGCCTGTGAAAATTAACACTTCATTACCAAAAGTGTAAATGAAATTAAAAAAAGATAAAGTGAGGCTACCAGTCACAAAAGTGGACTGAAATTTCAATTCTGTGAGATAAACTACACGACGACGTCTTCTTCTGTTTCATGTAGCATGGCCCTATTCCAAGGGAGATAAAAAAGGAAAGCATCAAAGCACCTTTTCCTAGCATTCAGACTCTTAGACTTCAGCCACAGCTGCATGCTGGCAGACAGCATTACTGATTTGGTAGAGTTCAATACCTGCCGTTTCAGCTGCTATCTCGATGTCCTCTCTCTCCTCGGCCTCTGCCTGAGCTGCCTCCTGGGCTCTGAGGATCTGAAAAACCAAGCGAGAAGTATTTGTCAGTCTAATAGGATTGTGCTTGTGAGAAAAAGTCCCGTAGGACTCAGAAAAACAGGTGTAGAAGCAAACAGAATTGACTGCATTCAAAGGGACAAACCTCCTTTAGTGTCTCTATGGAAGCAAAATATTTAGACCACCAGTCCAGAACACTCTCGTCCGGCTCATCCTCTTCCTCCATTCCTCCCTTCTTTTTCTTTTTTTTCTTCTTTTTGTCTTTGTCACTTTCTTCCTCAATCTTAAAAGAAGGGGAGAGATAAACTGACCCTCAGTAGATTGACTTCTTATTTATAATGACACACCAGCGGACTGTGGCACGTATTTTTATTGCTCAGTTTCTGCAAGAGGACTACTCACCATGTCAACTTTTACAACAGCATCAGACGTCTACAGTAGGGGGCGTCACATAAAACAACACAAGGATTAATACACACGACGGATGGCGCAGGTATGACTGGCACATGTACAGAGGCAGGTAAAGAGGACTGAACATAAAGCAGGACTTCAACTACTGCCAGCTACAAATATACCATATAAACATGCAGTTTATAGAAATCCACTGTGTACAAGCTTAATGAAAAGCTTACTGCGTCTAACTTGACGACTGTGTCCATCTTTCGGACTGGAGGATCTCCATCCATGTTGACAACGATGTCACCTGCAGGGCGAGAGAAGGAGCGGGGGGAAAGGCTGGGTGAGGAGCGGGGCTGGGGTCCGCCATTGGTCAGGACCATGTAGCCGTTCATTAGCTTAGCTGGAGTGCAGGCGAAGGTTAAAGGCAGCAGAGGGTGGAAGGAAAGGACATGCGAGAGAGGAGTGAGGAGAGAGGAGAGAAGGGATAAAGGGAAGATGCAGACAAGAAAAAGGTGGTCAGAGCAGAAAGCAAGTGATGAAATCAGTAAAGTTATTACTGAACAGATTATATTAAGAGGATTTACAAACATTATCTCAAATGTTTGATCACATTCTTCAAGTCTTTTTTTTTTTTTTTTTAGAAAAAAGGAAACAAAAAACTGAGAAAAGACATTTCTGAAAGACTGCATTTCATGTGTTTCACTTAAAACCTTTATTACCAACTGCTACTGCAGATATTACACTGTTATTTAGTACTCAGTATTGCACAGTGTTGACAAAAAGAGCTGGTGGCTCACACACTCATGTTACAGCTAATAGAGCCCTTATTAACTAATTCATCACATGATGGTCAGCACCTGCAGTTGCCCAGTTGTTGGAGGTCTTGTCTGGAGCGCTGTAAATGAAACGTCTCAGGCAGCTCACGGCATGTGACCCCACCAGGATGTAGCGGCCAAATGCTCGGCAGTCCACCACCCGAATATTGAGAGGGGGATGGAGAAGCTCATTTTCTGGAAGGTCCTATGATCGAAATCGAGAAAAAAATTCTAGTCAAGGGTAATGTTTTCTATGTTGATTTAACATCTAAGCAACCATTTTCAATGGGTCTAAATATCAAATGATCGATGCACTTACCACTTCAAACCATTTGACCAGGGTGCTGAAATTGGGATTCTTCTTGTAGTTCTGGATGAGCGCAGATTGAACGCCTCTGCCTGCACACTCTATGTCCACACGGGGCCTATCCACCTGAGCTAAGTTGATTCTCTTCAGGTCCCTTAATCCCCAGAACAAAACCTGAGCCAGAGAACAACTGGGATGTGATAAGGAAGGGGGGTTTAAAAAGCTCAGAACACACAGCCAGAGTAGTAGTTCAAATTCACCTCTATGCGGTAGCGACTCAGTACTGGCCGGATGCCCAGTGGCACAGGGAGGATGGGTCCACGCTCTGAATCTGTCGGCCCCTCAAGGGGGGGGAGGTCAGCCCTGCCTCCCTGACCAATCTAATTAGGGGGAGAGAAGGGAACTAAACCAAGTTGGAAGCCTTCTGAGAGCACTTTATCAGCTTCACAACCCACAGCCCTCAAAGTTGTTCAGTTAACGCAGTTTTTCTCTTTAAAGAACAACTTTAAGAAGAAAGTTTAAAAAAGGGAATTATTAATGTCTTGTTGGCAGAGAAAAAAAACACAATCGATTGCCCACATTGAAAACACTGTTGACAGACAGTAAGATAAATCTGGCTGAAAAGAGAGAAGGAAAAGAAAACCTTTATCTGAGGAACAGCAAAATTATGGACAGCAATCAGAGCTCGCCTGATCTCCTCTGCATCAAAGGGTATCTGTAGGCAGCAGGAGAAGAAAGACATGGAAAATCGATATTTTAAAGAATAAGAAGGGTGATTCAAAGGGGGAAGTGGAGGGATAAGTTGGAAAAGAAACATAAAAGGAGAAAATGGGATTGGTTGTATTGGGAGGAGAGACGGGTAAATAGAAAAGGGTTGTCAGTGTCAAATACAAGAAATAGTGATAATGTAGAGAGTTTACAGGCCAATTTAAGAAAGGAAAAGTAGGAAAAGAATTAAAGAGTGAGACATAATTTTTTACACGGAGAGAGATATTTATGAGTGTATTCAGACATTGTTCCATGTGTTACCTGCAGCAGCTCAAAAGCGGCCAGAAGCTCCCCGGCAGTGCAGTTCCCCCTGTAAATCTGGAAGTACTCCAGCTGTGGCGGGAACCTCGGGGGTCCATAATGCTCATCACACATCTTGATGGTGGGCTTTGCAAAGGTCCGACCTATGAACTCTGCCTTACCCTGTACACCACAATGTGTAACAGCAGACGGCCAAGGCAATAAGGGGATACGGGGTTAGACATGGGTGTGGGAAGTGCAGTCTGTGTGGCACCAAATGGGTATCATTATTGGTGGCTTGAGGTTAAAAGTAAAAATCTCAATCTTCTTATTAAACAAATATGTGTCTCAAATGATTATTACAGTACAATCTGAACAAATAAGAGAGGTCTAGGTCTTAGGATGCCACTAGGACTCCTAAAAGTATCCTCGCTGCTGAAGTAGAAATGGACATTTTGCAAAGATTTTTTAAATCTAGTTAGAGAAAAAAGAGATCTAATTTTAAGAAAGTTATTTTAGAAAAATTAGAATACATTGACACATTACAGTAGCAATGCTCTGTCACTCTATTTAGCCAGCACAACATAATTAAGGTCAGAGTTTAGTTGAAGGACAGAGTGGAGTGAGACAAGGGTGGGCAGACATTAAGAACATAAGGGATGGAGAAGCAAAGCACATTTAGAGCTTTATTAGCACACACTAACTCATTTAAAACATTTTAGCATGCAGTTTGAGTATGCAGCATCCTTCCATTCGCTCATTCTTGCAGAACAGGATCCTACCACAGTGTCCTGATCGTAGATTTCAACCACAATGATTGGAGGATCGTCTCTCAGCTCACTGGCCTCACCAAACAGCTCCACATCATCAAACACCAGCAGCTGATCCCAAGTAGGGCAAAGAGTCTCACTCAGAACCTGCAGCACACACACACACATGCACACACACACAAATACTAAGTTTAGTTACCCATAATCAGCATAGACACAAACACAGTCTCTGCATGTGCAGGCACTCATTTTACCTCAGTAACCTGGCTGTGTGTGGAAAAGAAGACCCGCGCAAAGGGGTCTGAAAGGCCACTGCTATCAGCAGCAAACAGACTGCGAGCCTGGTACATGTGTGCTCTCAGCTGGAACACCTGCTTCACTATTGGATGCACACAAAGACAAATATCACATCACATTAACTGACATGCAATCCCCTTTGTGAGCAATCTTAGACTGAGGTTAGAAAATTGAGCCACAAAGTAAAGGTGATCAATTGAAATCAATGTCTGATTCTGACTGACTTTTTTGCTTGTGTGCGTTTTGCCTAGAATTGATTTTAGAGTTAAACGTTAACGGCAAATCAGGCGATACGAAATTAAGCAAATTATGGGGAGTGAAAATTTAAAAAAGAGGACTTTACTATAATACAAAAGACAAAGTATTCAAAAGATAAAATATCCATGTTAGAGTGACAGGTACTTTCTATGATGGGAGTATTTCCTGCCTAATTATTTGGCACTAACAAAAACTCTAGATCTGCTTCTCAGATGTGTAAAAGTTCCAGAGTTTGTCATGTTTTGTGTGTACAGTGCTTACTGTCATAGACGAGGCCGACGGGGGGCATCGAGTGAAGACCAGGGCCAGTTTTAGTGGCTTTAATCTCTTCAAAACCATTTGGCAGTCCACAGAGAAAATCTTTCCTCTGCTTGTTGAGGCCCAGCCATAGATATAACTCCAGCTTAGCCTGAACTGTCCAGCCTGCAGGACCAAAACCCTTCTTACCAGGAAGCTGCGGACATAGATAAGAGAAACAATAAACCAAGTAATCAAAAAAATGTAACTACTACTGGAAAACATGCTGGTTTGCTTAGTCACTTGTATAGCTTAACATTAAGAATGCATGCATAGATCCTTACTTTGAAATTACTATTTTAACCATTACTCAGACAATGTCGCAGCATAGGGCAATTTAAACATGTGAAGTAGCCGTAGTAGATTTGCAAGTCTATTCACATTAACACCAACCGATACTGTAATTTGTGTCTAGACAATTAAGCAGCTTTCACAGGCACAATGATGAGAGTTAAACATGAAAATAAAAAGTGTCTTTTAATATAACAAGCTGAAAAACTGTGCGCAAGGCTGAAGTAGGGAGAGATTACTGTACCTTAAGGAATACAGCTTTGACTTTTCCACAGTCTTTGCCAGTTTCCTCATCCACTATGGAGTACAGGATGTCTTTGGAAGGTATTCGTGCATAAGCAATGCGCTTGTTGTTGTTCATCATCCAAATGAAAACATCCGGGATGCTGTGCTGAGGCTGGACAGTGAAGACAGAGGACCATTCTCATTATTTCTAGTTCCATACCTGACGATGTCTTAACACTTTAAATGTCCAAGGGTCACACGACAAGGGATTGCATCTCTACCTCATCAGCAAGAAAGCGAAGCTTCTGCAGGAAGTTTTGCACCAGCTTGAGTTTGTCTCTGACTGTGTTTTTCTTCACCTGAGTCCGAATCTGCTTAGCCTGTTGGCCCATGCTGTCCTGCAGGAGGAGAGATAATTAGTGGTAATGAGGCATACAGTGCTTTATTGGTGCAGTACAGTAAAGAGTTACAGCACCTTAGAGACATACATATGTGGAAGCAGCTACCAGTTTGGCCTATAGTTTAGCTATAGTTTAGGGTGGATCAGATGATGCTTATTATGCTGCTTTAAGTTCAGGCTAGTGGGGGACATCCCATGAGCACTTCTCCACTCCTGATGCATTTAAATGTCACAATTGCAACTTTTTTCTTCTCTCCCCTATAGTTTGTGTTATCATTTTTGCTATCCATGGTCTCTGTATGCGCTCATTTATCTATTCTCTTTTCTTTCCCCTTCACTCCCAAGCAAGTTGCAGCACATGGCTGCCCCTCGTGGAGGTCTCTTCCTGTTAAAACAGAGTTCTTCCTTCCCACCATCGCCATTTCTTGCTAAAAGCCGTAGTCTAATTGTTGTTTTTTTCTTTCTAATACTGTAGTATCTCTACTTCACACTATAAAGCACCTTGTGGGGAATATTGTTGTAAAATGGCACTATACAAATAAAACTGAATTAAGTTGAACATAAAGTGTATGAATTGCCATCAGTTTTTTTTTCACAAACAATTGAAGTTTGTATTCATCTTTGGTATTTTTAAAATATGACAAATAAAAGTAAATATATATATAAGTGCACAGTGTTTAGAAGCATCGACTATGAGAAACTATTCATGCTACAACCCTCTCCTCTCCTTCCACCTGCAGAAAACACTGCTTTGTTTTCTTTCTGAACACTTTGCATTCTTGTTGCATTTCCTCTTGAAAGAAATTAAAAGTTGCATCACAGCCAAATACGAACACTGAACCAGAGAGACTGTGATGGTGTTGGTAATGTTGCAAATGCACACAGATGTGTTGCACTCAATTATCATGAGGCAGTGATAATGTATTTCAGAAATTAATTTACTTGTTTGGCCTTAATATCAAGTCCATAATGTTTACTCTGTTTGGCAAAGAGATTAGCAATTAATTAGCTACAACTTCAACTTCCCCTCTATCATTCGTGGCATCACAGAAACATGGATCATACCATCTCTCTCATGCAGGACTTGAGTCTCTCTCGATCGAGTTTGGTTCTGCCTGCTTGGTTCACATCCTTGTTAGCCAGACACACAAACCGACTGGAAACAAAAGAAAACACACACACACACACTCGACAGGCTTAACACTGTATATAAAATTATATTCTGCAGTGTTACTCTTCTGTGATTCTACAGTCGTTATATGTGCAAGTGGTGAGCTATTAAACTATTAATGTTTTATTAATCAGGGTTCATACGCCTTTTTCAGGGTAAAATTGAAACGCCTTTTAAGCACTTTCAAGGTCCCTTTTCAAGCTTTTCCAGCACATTTACCACCCCGCCCCCCCAAAAAAGAATGCATGTTTCAATTCACATCAGCTCAGTAAGACCATGTGAAAATTAAAACAAATCATCCTAGGTGAACTTCAACACCTTTGTTTCCCTTTTGTTAAGACATAGAAAAACGCACCACACAAAAATACTGCAAAAGAAAACAGTCACCTTATATGCATACATTTCACTTAAAAATTAAGATGTGAAAATGTGAACAAATCAACTTTTTAGAGATATTCATTTCCTGTTGAAAAAACAAAACAAAAAATAAATAAGTCTTCTCATCAGATATTGATGCTTCTTTCCTGTATGACACAAAAAATAGGAGAGACATCTGTTTGATTACCAATAAAACTAACTGTAAGATGTTTAACTACATTGCTGTCTGTATTATTGTTGAAGTCCTAAATGATCAGCTTTAAAGTGTTAGTGCTAATAACATCATGTACAGTCAGACAGGCATGGAGAACAGCGCTAACTGGGAGAGGCTTTGAAAAGATCACATAGTTCAATTCAACACATAAGACTTTAAGAATGCACAAGCATCTACTTAAAATCTATTTATTTAATCAATCATCTATAATATTATTATGTACAATTCTAATGTATTTTGTTCATCTCTCTTAAATAAATAGGCAGCCTTAAAGTATGAAATATTCATATACAAAAACACACATAAATGTGTGTACTGTCTCAGTGGCTGATAGTGCCCCACAGGCCTCCGTGTGAGCTTGAAGCCATTTATAACGTTTAAGTAGTTTATGTGTAGGTGCAGATGATAAACACATTTTGAATGAAAGCCTGGGAACTTTGGTAGAACAGAAACAAGTGGCTATTCTTTGTGACCATATGGATCAGTCACATCTGAAATTCAAGCACTTTTCAAACCTTGAAAATACAATATTAAAATTCAAGCATTTTCAAGGTTTTCAAGCTTCGAAATCTACTGAAAGAACATAAAGAAAAAAAACAATGCTGGTTCCTTTTACCATGACATGTTTAATAACTATTTACTTTAAAGCTGAGTGCTGCTTCATGAAGGTAGCAGAGGTAGCTTTTTGTCTTTCTTGCTGTTTGAATGCTAATTGTATGTAGCTTTGATATGCAACCATGAGAAATGATCATTATTATGCAGCTCACCTGCAGCCGACGTTGAGCTCCTCCAGCACTCCCCTGAGTCTACGCTCTGGAAATGCCTTCTCAGTCTTAATAATCTCCTGAACATCATTCAAACCCTCTTCCTGTCCAAACACAAACAGTACCGAAACTTAGGACAAGTCAAATTGTTATTACTTATACATTCACACATTCAAAACATTTATTACATCTATAACAAATAATATCTTAAACCAGCGGACCACAACTGGCCACCCTAGGGTCACATTTGACTCAATCAACGGCTTCACAAAGTGTGAAAATTGCAGACAAAGAGAGCAGTTTTTGGAAATTTTGCAAATTTGGAGATAGTTTTGTTCTATCTTATGTTCTATGTTATATTCAAACCCGGGATCTTCTTGATGTGAAGCGAAGGTGCTAACCACCACTAAACATCATAATAGTGTTTAGCTTGGCTGCTACAGATTATTAGAATGATTTTGTGCCATAAAGATGTACACTAACCAGTTTGTCTGCAATTTTATCCATCATATTGGAATTGTAAAGTCGTCTTCTCTGGTCCTGCCACCAGCTCTTGATGTAGATACATGGCTTCTTTTCAAAGTAGGGAAGATGGAAGTAGTTCCTGTAATGATTGAACAGGACTGTTAATTAACTTGTATTTACTACAGGCAATACTTGTTGGTTACATTTCATTATATTACTAAAAAGGATACAGTCTATAATAGTTCGCTACTGAGCAAGGCAAGCATTTTTTTGCCTAACTGAAACAAATCTAATAACAGCAAAATAATTAAATTGTTTTCTGATCTGTGACCTTTCACCCCTAACCTGTCAGTGATGACAGGCCTCATGGGAGGAGTTGAGGACACTGAGACGAGGTCTCCATCCTCATCCGCCTCATCCTCACTGGAGTTCTGGATCAGCTCACTTTCCTCTTCTTCATTTTCTCCATCTTTCTTTTTCTTCTTTGATGACGGTTTGCTCACGCCATCTATCTGGTTACCATAGTTACCTGTTAAATGATTGATCCAGGTAGTTACAGCAGCTATTGACTTTTCAGGTCAATATTAACACAACAAATCAGTACATTTTTCAATGTATTTTTTACCTATCGTGATTTCAAAACTGATCGGTTTGTCGCCAATCTTCCTGTCGATCATGGTGGCCTCCAGGAAGGAACCAAAGACGAAGAACTCTTCTATTTTTCCTGTAGCACTCTGATGGGGGTAAAAAAGACAGTAAACATGTTACTAGAGCAAAGTGCATCCAATTCAGATAATCAGCTGCAATTTACAACAGACATAAAAACTGCATGTCTCCCTTCTGACTTGCTGAGGCACTTTGATTTTATGTTCCAATTTTCTGCCCTTTGCTTGTTATCCATTCATGTGGTTGTTATTAAAAAATATCAAAAAATAATAATAATTACACTTAAAAAAACAGTATTATTTGCAGCTGTTCATCACTATGCTTTTTAAGTAGCCCTGCAAGGCCAGTCCAGTCCAATTTATCTCGCTAATGGAGTCCTGGAAGACTCAAGATGATATTCTTATGCCATTAAACTTCAGCGTTAGTTATTAGCATCCTGTTCAGAACCCCAAACCAGAACATTTTCTCACGATGTTTGAAGTTGGGTTAAACGATTTTCTCAGCTGAGCATGAATAAAGAGGGAAATATGAACAACACAGCTTAAAGCAACAAATCTAATGCCTTTGTTTCCTCTGCTGAGCAGTTACGCGTGGCTTCACAAATACACCATAAAGCTACACAGCACCACCATCTCGGGTCTATCTCACCTCTGAGATGTTGGAAACAGACTCCACCTGAACCTCAGTGGAGCTGATGATCTCAGGTGAAGTGGTGTCCAGGATCTCCACAGCTACAGAAAGCAGGAGACGGGCTCTGAAGGACACCCCTTCTCCGAGTCCGTCGTTCAGGTCCTGATGCTCATCCATTAAAGTGTACTGACGAGTGGAACCATACATATTGACCCAGGCTGGACCCATGGTAGGCAAGAAACCTGAACAAAGTAAAGGAAAAATATCTTTTAATATGGGCTCAAACAGAATGATGGTGTGGAAGCCCTAATTTTATTATCAATTAAGTATTTTCTTTTTAATTAAATCTGGGGAAAAAAACAAAAACAAATTCAGTTTAGATCTGTTTGCTGGATTTTTGCATTCACGGGATGTTTTTTTTTTTTTTTTTTTTTTTGCTTTACTGTGGCAGCATTTGTGGTTTTTGCACTTGTGCCTTGGCTATGCAGTTCTGTGCAGTTCCTGTCTTGGGCTGCAACATGCTCTCCAGTCCACTGCACCTCTCCTTTGGTTCAGCATGTGCAGCAAGTTAATTTGAATGTCAGACAAGTCATTTCTTACAGACATCAGCAGAAGGTCAGGCACGTCATATGGCTCAATATACAATCTACCACACTAATTAGTACATTTAGTAAAATACAGATAGACACTAGCATGGCAGAATAATTAAAGTACTTGGCAGATAATCAATGTTAGTAAGAAAAACTACGTTTTGACCCACCTTTATCACCATCATTTGATATCTTGCGTAGGTCAATGAAATGGGTTCCTATGGCAACATCATTGACTTTATCTGAGTCCCTTATTTGGACCTTTATCCTTTTGCAGAGAGGAGGGAACAGCTCGGTGAAGATGATCTGCTCATTCCATATTGGTTCATAACTGCTTTTCTGGACTGAAGTCTTTCCCTGGAGAAAGGAAAAGGAATTATAAGGAATTATAAAAGAATCACAGAGAAAACAAACACCTTTGGTCAGTTATAGCATTATATAGTTATAGCTGTGCCAGTTTAATAATGTAGACTTTAAAGAAGACATTATAGAGTCTTCATTCTGCAACAGCAAATATTGTTAAATGTTTAAATGCTAAATAAAGTGCTCACTTTTTTTTTTCCATTTGATTAAATGTGACTTACTGATGCATATAGCATTTATATATAGTATATAGTAGTTTGGTTTTCTCTTCAATTGGTTCCTTAAGATTTCTTAAGAGCATGTTCAATATAAACCACAGTGCACAAAATACAGTAGGTGTCTTTGCAGTTGGAATAAATGCTGTGGCTTTTAATCTCCGTGACTTACACTGAAATCATTTTAGGGAGCCTTTGTGTCAGTGAATGATTGGCACTACAGAAGTAATGAATTCAGCAACTAATACCCAGTTGGCAATCTCCAAGTCACAAAATTGAAGCAAAATGTCAGGTAGCTGGCAGTTTTGGAGCCAGCTACCTGACATTTTGTTTTAAATGTAAGCTTAGTCTTATGAAGCTCATACATGTGTAGTCCAAGGCAATTTTTTGAATCACTGCAAGTAAATGCTGACAACCTGCTTCAGTAGCTCAAAAATATTTTGAAAATATCGCTCTACAGAAACTGCAAAATGTTTTTATTTTCATGCTAAAGCTAAATTGGAAAAATGTTATAATTAAAACATTATCACAGTTCAGTTTCTCACACCTTATAATTAATTGCACAATTGCATATCTCACAAAGAGAAAACAATGTGTTCCAGTGATAGTGAGCAGATAATAATAATAATAATATCTTGTACGTTTGTCATTGTGAGGTTTTATAAGTCATTTTCATTTTTTATGTTTTTGTCATCGTATGGTTTTTTTTGCCATCAGCTTGCTACGAACTGAAGATGAAAATTAGCCTGTATGTTTAAATCTCCCATATTTACATGATGATAATATGTATTGTCCCTTTTAAAATAAACATTGATTTGAACATAAACTCATTCATGCTCACTTTTAGGCCAAAAGAAGTAATGGCACACCGTTAGTGCAAAGACGTACTTACTTACGGCTTAAACTACTATGAACATGGTTTAAATGTGATTTATTTTATATTCTAGAGATTCAATGAACAATATTTCTACAAAAGGAGTTAATCTAAACCTCTGGGTACCATACGGTCCAGAAATATTAAAATTAACCACAAACTCTTCCTGGGTGCTTAACTAAACTATGGCTAAAGCGCCTACATAAATATAAATGCAGTAATTAATAATCTAACTACTTCAAGCCTTTAAACCTTATATTACCTTCTGCCCAGCAAAGTGCACTTGAACATAGGGGTCCACCAAATCTCGGTTCTCTCCTATGAAGGCCTTTTTCACATTAGCCATGATGCTTGTGTTCATTTTAGGAAGTCCCTCTGCACGGAAGATCTTTACATAAAACCTCGCCCATTGCCTCTCTGCTGGGATGCCCTCTGGCAGCAGGAGATTTCTAGAGGACAGGGTAATAGCAAAACAACATCCAGAGGCAAGCCTGTGGAGTTACTGTCTGCATTTGAGATAATTTCGTGTAACAAGCAGATGAAATACTTGGGATTAATTCAGAACATGTGTTAGTAAATCTGAGATATTTAACAGATTTTCATGTATGCTGCAGATTTCGCTTGACGACAGTTTTCCTAATCAGTGACAGCCTATTACCCCTCTATGTCATCTTCATCAGTCTCATTGGCTTTGTGTGGAGTCTTGATGTTGTCACCCTTTCCGACCACAGCGATGTCACACTTTATATATCCTTTAGATCCAGCTGTGATGTCATCAGGATCAGACAGGATGGCCCATTTATGGTAGAACTGGTGTTCTGAGACAGATGTCAATCCATCAGTTAGTCACTAAACAGCATTTATCAGCTCATTTTCACTTTACAACATCAGAAAACATTTAGTAAATTGATATTTGAAAATGGAAAGTATTACATGAATGCAAATAAAAGCATGAAAGCAGAAAGCTTGGAGTTTACCAGGCTGAAAGTAAACAGTCCCAACATCCATTTTGAAGGTTCCTACCAAGGTCCCACTCCGTAAAAGGTTCTTGGAATGAATAACCTAATTAGACAAAAAGGAAAAAAATAATATCGTATATAAGGCAATAAGCTATGAGACTATAATAATCTATAAAAATCTATAAAGAAACTGATGTCTGTTAACGTGATTTCCCTGAGGGGACGGGGGGTGCATAGTTTTACATATTTTACACCTTATAAAGCATGAACAGTTTCAGCCTTGGCTTATACAACCTGCTGTCCAATGGGGCGATTACATTTTCTCTTGTGAACGAACAATGTAATATTTACAGCTCGTATACCATAACCTGTAAGAAAGAGGGTATGGTAACAGTCTATTCAGACGCACTCAAGTGTGGACACATTGTGGTACAAATTACTTACTGAAAGCTTGATGATCTTGTCAAACATGACGTGAGGAGGGACGTGGAAATCAAAGACAAAATACTGCAGAGTAAAAAAAAAAAGCTTTCTCATTAACACGCAGTTACTCATGCCCTTGTTTTTCTAGTAATGATTGTAGGAAAACACATCGTTCTTTCAGATTTGGTCTTGGAGTAAAATGTGTCAGGCAGTTATTTCTAGATAACTTTGAAGTCAAGAAAACATCAGTTCAGAAATTAACTAAGGAAGTGTGGGAAAGAGAGAAGATCCTTTCATTATCAGGCCACTTTGGTGGGAGATCTGCTGCTTTCTGCTGCTGTTTTATTTCAGGATGGATAATTAACTAGTAACCAGCACACACACACCAAGGACTATTTGTGAGATTTATTTCTTGTTCTAGCATGTGTGATTTTACATCTGCAGTTAGTGTTTGTTTGGCAGTTATTCTCTCCCTGTAAAGACAATTATGCTGTGCTGGACTGTAGCCCACTGACTCTGCTGCAGGCATGCATGGGTGGATTAAAATACAGTGGTTGCCTCTCCTAACAAAGCAACATAGCCTCATTCCCCTACATCACCCACAGTCTTTGCAGTCTTTTTCATTCTTATTCTCTTGTCTCTCAAATCACCTCAACTAGCTTCTTGAACAGAAAGTGAGTTCATTGCACTCAAATGGCCTCCACGTTCACCAGATCTCAATCTAACAGAGCAACGAGTGGTTTGACAGGAGATTTGTTTCATGGATATGCAACTAATTTTCCCTCTACAACCAATTTAGGAATCTTACTGCAGAGAAATGTACCGCTACCTGAAATAGCACAGATGCAGAACAAGCTGGGACTGAAGCGGTTTTGACACAAAGACAGAACGCTTAAAGCACTATTATCGTGATTACTCGGGTTTACAGTTTGTCTCTTGATAGGGGATCCTCAGACAATCGATAACAGACTGTCACTTTCATCCCCTGCAGGGCACAACTAAGAGGCTGAGCTCTTCACACCTTACAATTGCTACTAACACTCTCCAATTTAGTGCATTGTACACTAGTCAATGAATCATTGCAACATTACACTATCAAGGTGAATACTACTCCTATCCTCTACTGTTCTTTGCATATTAATGAAGTTCAGCGTTGTAGCTGACTGATGACTTCATTTTGAGAAACAACTGTTCTCACTAGCTTTGCCTAGCTTTACCCATATGTCCAGTTGTTGTTGTTTTTTTTGCATTGGAAAATTAGAATTGTTGCCTAAAAACCAAAACAGTGAACTGAAAGACACAAAAGTGGTCCACAGAGCTGATAGAAGTCAGATGATAAACATGCAGATTTGTTACTTTAAGGACAAAGCTCGCAAATTACATTTTAAAAGCTTAAATTGTCTCACCTCGTTGTAGTATGGACAGTTGGTGGACTCCTTCATAGATGTGTACTTCTTGTCATCTCCAATCTCCACACACACCACAGGGTCCATGTTGAGGCCTATTAGCTGTCTGGCCTCGATCACCGTGATGCTGATCTGATGAGAGACATTAATGCATCAGATCTGACTCTGAAAATTTAAACTTAAGCTGCTCTTCTTCCAATAGTGAGTCAATAAACAGCAACCGTCTCATTATAAATAATTCAACCGTTCAGTAATTATCATGAGAACAATTCATAAAAAAACAATCCACACCCATCTTTCAGAAACAAATGATGAAAAGCTGTGAGGGCTTTTGTCAGAGCGCAGTAGTTTAGACTGTTATTTTACTCTAACATCTCCCTAGGCTGAGGTAATGTAGCTGCTTATGGACAGACTAGATCCCAGCTGAAGGTTTCCACATTCAAGTATCCCTCTGGTTTAATTATTCTTTGCTTGATGAAGAGAAACCAAGCGAAACAAAAAAAAGGGAGAGACAGTCTGCTGCTCACGATTGCACGAGGATTACAAGCTGGTGTACAAAAGTATTCTGTTTTTAAAATTTAAATAGGTCATGAAAATGGGCCATGTGCTATCATTGCGGGGTAGTTACACTGTTCTGTTTATGTTTGTTGATGTAATGATGAATAAATTCAGAACTGTTAGTCCCAGTAGGCAAACAGTTGTGACGGTAAAGTACACAAATATACATATCAGTACATCTACAATATCAGTGGACATATTAATAGTGCATATGCAACTGGGCACAATCCCTTTGTATGACAGTAAACTATAATTTTTAAATTTTGCAACAAATGAGATACAACGTGTTATTTTGTCTGCAGCCTTTTTAAAGATAGAAAGCAGCCAGCTAGGCTGCTCTGCTTTCACCTTTTGTGCTAAAAGCTAACTGTAGTTAGCTTTTAGCAGTTAGCTGCCCTGTAGCCCACAGTTGCTCCAAGGTCTTTTAAACTTTGAAGAAAAGTTAAGGTAGCCGTTCTGTAAGCCATCTTCTTTCTCTTTATATACGAGTAATTTAATGGCCCCCAGATGCCATTTAGATCTGATGCACACAAATGTAGGAGTTGCTTTGAGTTTAACCAGCCTGAGAAAAAGAAAGTACGCTTAATTAAAAAAAGACAAAACAAAACAAACTTGAGGCCAAACATACAGGAAATCAAGTAGATAGAGGTGGTTACAAAGACCGGCTTTCAACCCCACATCTACATGCAAAAACTCACCTGATAATCCACTGGTCGTCCGGAGCTTGGTTCCATTTTGATGTCTGGCTTTGACCTGAAGAAATCAACATAATCATGATTTTTCTTCAACAAACTGACAGTGAAAAAGCATGAAACAAATTTAATTTGAAGTTTGAATCTTAAACATAGTATGTTTGTGTATGTATATTTAAAACTGTGCAACTAACTTTAGCTTATTTAACTACAAATAGCTCAGTCACAGCAGAAAAAAAAAAAAAAAAGGAAAAACTGGTGGTTGCATTCAATTTTTTTTGCATTCCACAATTGCATACAGTTGTAGCAATTAAATGGCCACCGAGAAGTTGAGGACACAAAACCTTCAACTGTTTGGCGACACCTTCAAAGTGGTTGCCTAGGGGGGAGGCAACCTGTCTCCAAACAGTTGCAGTCACTTTCAGACATATGGCGTTGGGTTTGCAAATAATTGCTACCTAATTTATAAATACAGGCATATTGTCAACACTTTGCAGTCAGTCTGCGTCATTGTGTGCTGATAAGTGCAACTTGTTTGTGATTCATTCTTTGCAACAAGGGACTTGACTCAGCTAGTTGTTAATTGGCAGCCAACTGGTTGTATCATGGTTATATTCTTGCATAAGTAAGGTTCATGTTGCTATGCCATTTTGCAGTCACTGTCCTGCAGTACCAATATCAGTATTTGTGGAGAAATTTCTGAATTTCTGTTTCATATTACTGAGGTTGTGGCTTGTAATTGGAATTTCTGTGCATGTAGATTTGCAAACTGATAGCAGACTAACTCTGTCTTATTGCTGTTTTTTGCCAAATTGATGCACTAAAGTTAACTTAAAAATGCCAAATGACTCTAGATTGATTTTTGTAGCAACAATTTCAAAGACAGCAAGGCTGCAATAATTTTGGTTGAACTGCAGTCTCCAACCACTGTTTTCTCTAGAGCAGGGGTGGGCAACTCCAGGCTGGTGTCCTGCAGATTTTGGATGTATCCTTGATCTAACACAGCTGATTTAAATGGCTAAATTACCTCCTCAACATGTCTTGAAGTTCTCCAGAGGGCTGGTAATGAGCTAATCATTTGATTCAGGTGTGTTGTCCCAGGGTGATATTTTTAAAGCCTTTAGGACACTGCCCTTGAGGCCTGGAGTTCCCCACTCTTCCTTTGAGTGCCTGTACATTAGTGGTTTCAGACCTCCATATATTTTCTTTTCTAATCAGACTGTAAAACAGATTAACATTACATCAGCTGAAGATGTTTTGGTAGATCTAGGTAGCTCTCTCTGAAAATACAGACTGAACTTCTTCATTTTACACAAGCCTGCCTTCATAAAAGTTTAAATTCAAGCATTTTTTAATAGCTTTTAGTAGCTTGTGGGTGTGCCTTTGAAAGAACAGATTCCAGCAGTTTCTGCTTGTTTCAGGATTCCACACTACATTACACCACACAGATAACCTAGTTTTATGAGATACTGTAACTTTCAGGTTGTGAAACCTGCCTCTAGGTCTGCTTGTATTTTAATGCTGTGCCTTGTGATGTGTGCATGCGTTACTGCATAAGACCTTTTATTGGAGACATCTGTGGTGACAGCCGTGACAGAGGCCAAAGAGATGGTGTCTGGTTCCAGCATACCAGCAAGACGCATTGCTTTCTTGTCCAAGTCCTCCATGTCCAGGACTGCTGGCTCATCTGCAAGAATAATTGGAAGAAGAAAAAGAAACAAAGCAAAAAAAACCACACAATTACCAAATAAAACATGATAGGCACTTTAGATCGCCATTATTTTCAACTAAATAATGCTTACACCACTTTTAAGCCTATAGACAACTATCAAACGTTTCTATTGCTAAATAATTATAAATAATAAGTAATTTCAGATCAGAAAATAATCTTCAGTTTCTAATTTCAGTAACTTAAACAGGTCTTGTTTTGTGGAGTGTTTTACCTTTCTTGTGGTCGTCTCTAGAGCTCTTGATCTTTCCGAGCTTCATGGCTGAGAAAACTCCCTTCCCTGCTCTAGTGAAGGTGAACAAAACAATGAAAAAGAGAAGCGATAAGACGGAAGTGATATCGTGGTAATGAAGTGTCTGATTCACTGCCGATCCATCCTGAACTTCAAACTTGTCACTTTGAGTTGTAACATAAGGAGAGGTGGGTTAACATTAAAACACAAACTTAACTCCAGCAAAAACTCCACTGCTGGCTTGTGTGCACCCTCAGAATGCAATTCAACACCATAAAGTTGTCCATACCTCACAGACATCTTTGAAACTGGCTGGACATTCAATTCCTGTTGCTTTAACCCCCCTGATCACCACCAAACAATTCTCCAGACCCTCAATCACAAAACAAGAGTATCGAGTGTCTCCACATCTATATTATCTGGATCACATATCACCGCAACAACAAAGAGCTTGTGATGTCATCAGCGGATCGACAAATGAGGGGCCTTAATAATTAAGAATGAGTGTGGCTGTCTAATTTGCTGCGGATATGGATACATGTCAGAAAATTAATGAATAGGAGGGTTTTCCTTTTGTTGCCTCAAGCAGTGAGAGCCGGGTGTATCAGAGGTCAACTTTTGCTTTGATCTTTACCTCGTTATTTTAAAACAGTTCAGCCTCATTTCATGGAATATGGAAAAGTTGAAGTTTAAGACATCTCATATGATAGGTTCATAGCCCATGGTGGTTTAAAAGTCTATGAATTCCTGATAAAAGTCAGGATATACTAAGAAATATCCACTAAAAATGCAAAAAAAAAAAGCCTCCAATTAACAGTGAAAATGGCCATTTATGCTTAAGATTTTACTTTTAGGTTTCTCAATCTGCGTCATGTCCCCGAGGCAAAGTTTAACCATATTTTTCCTACTTGATAAGGTACTTTAAATTAAAAGTGCTGGATGGTAAATCGTGAACTGTATATGAATGTGTAAAAAGTGCCAATTAATCAAGAAGCTAGACCCAGCTTCTCCAGCTCTCTTTCAGTGCTACAAGATTGCAAGCAGTCAGGTGTCGGCTGTGTGGCAGGCAGGTTTGTGGACCCAAATCCAGGACTCAGGAAAAAGGTATAACTGAAAATATCAGCTTTAATGTTGCCATTCACAGAAATACTGGAAAACTGAAACATGCTTAAGGCTGAAAATGCTGGGAACACAGAGGAAGCAAACACATAACCATGCAGGATGACATGAAGCAGGATTACACAGGAACTCAAGGAGTTAGATAAAAACCAAACTATAACCATGGACAGAACTATGTGAGAATATGAAACTAGCAAATATAAAGAAACCAACCAGAAAAGCATCCATTAAATGAAAAAAAAAAAGAAAACAAATGATCTTTACAAATGATCTTTTTCCAAGACCCACGGACCCTGACAAAAATTAATTATGTTTACGTTTTGGGCTGAATTTTAAGCCTCATCAATTTTATTCAACTGAAATACCAGTTTAATAACGCAGTTAACATCAAACATTAGTTGCATTCACAGTTATTCTTCAAAAAAAGAGTATTTCAGTAGTCTAACCTATTTCTCTTATAGTCCTTATTCTCCTTATAGTCTGAGGACACATTACTGCAATGTAATAATGTGACAAAAGTATTTCTTATACATACCACATGAAAAACACTGATGCTACTCAGCTCCAAGGAGGTCAAATCAATCCACCTGAAGCTTCTTTCTATTATAAACTATATTCCCATATACTATATCTGTCAGGTGCAGAAAAACAGACCAGCCTGGCAAATGGTAGCTGGACAGATGAGAGGATGAGGGAAAGGGAGAGAGAGAGAGAGAGAGAGAGGTGGAGGGACATGTTCAGATATACAAAGACAGGAGGTAGAGGAGAGAAAGGATGATGGGTTTTGTAGATATTTGTAGACGGAAAGATCCTTCTACAAATACAACGAGAGTCTCCAGAGCTCATAACAAACTCTCGTGAAATTAATGCGATATTGTAGCTTTTCAACTGCCTAATAACACAAATATCTGAACAGCCAATCACATGACAGCAAGTCAATGCATTTAGGTATGTAAGCATGGTCAAGATGGCCTGCTGAGGTTCAAACTGAGCAACATAATGGGGAAGAAAGGTGATTTAAGTGACTTTGAACATGGCATAGTTGTTGGTGCCAGAAGGAGTAGCTGCTGATTTACTGGGGTACTGGGGGGAATAATAGAAAATATATAGTGAATGGCAGTGGGTAAAAATGCCTTGTTGATATCAGAGGTCAGAGAAGCATGGCCAGACTGCTTTAAGCTAAATGGAAGGCAACAGTAACTCAAATAACCACTCTTTACAACAGAGGTACACAGAAGAGCATCTCTGAAAGCACAACACTTTGAACTTTGAAGCAGATGGGCTGCAGGAGCAGACGCCCTCTCCAGGTGCCACTTCAGGCAGCTAATAACAGGAAACCGAGGCTAGAATTCACACGGGCTCATCAGAATGGGACAATATTAGATTGGAGAGACATTGCCTGCTCTGATGACTCTCAATTTCTGCTGCGATATTCAGATGGTAGTGCCAAAACTAGGCATAAACAACATAAAAGCATGGATTGAGCCTGCCTTATAAGAATGTTGCAAGAGGACACTGTGCACAGGTCAGATTATTAAACTAATGGCCAGTGCTGACATTGATGATAAAGCTAAAGTCACTGTGATTATAATACAGGGAAGAGAGAATAGAAATGGACGCTTCATACATTTGACGTCACACCCTTCACTCTTTTTCATTTCCTTATGAGTCAAATAACGGATGTTGTTTTTTCCACCTTTTTTAATGAGTAGTCCTTCTTTAATGAATTAGTTATGAAATGTAACCTTCAAAGATTTGAGTAGGTGGCAGGGAAACTTTACAACCAAGTGTTTCCAATTACAGAAATAAAAATATGCAAATTCACTCGTAGCTTTGAAAGTAAGCAAGTAAAAAGTCACAACACATCAAACTTGAAAAGAAAACAGAGAGAAGGGGCGACTTGTTGAGAAGCTTAAGATCATGTTGCAAGTCTTTCCTTGTTTCCTTTGATCTGCAAAAAACCTATTGCTCTAGTTACACTGCAGTCAAACCCAACATACAAGTAAACACCCAGAATGCAGAGCGATGTGTATTCAAGATTAGTAGATATAACGAGAACAAGCCCACTAATGCATGAAGAGCACAGCTTTTGCATACTTTAAAGGCAAAGGAGCATAAAGACATGTGTACTTGCACGCTTAAACTGTGCTGTATATCTCAGGAGAGTGAGTAGAACTCGTTGATGCATACACAACCATAAACCCTCTACTACACATTTAAATTGCAGTAAAGATCAATGAACAAACTGAAGTTATTCACTAACAGCTTGATCTAAACATTATCTGTAAGCAAAGCATTTCAAGCTATCTAACTTATACAATGTTTGTTCTGATAAAATGAATAACAGTTATATGGTTATATAAACTATTTGTCAGTCAGGATTTAGGTCACTGAATAGTATACCCTCAGCCATTAGTGAACAAATTACACTGGCTTGGTTTGGATGATTATGCTCTGGGCTTGTGCGTATTTTTTCACTGAACTAATCTGCTCTCACATCAGTGTCCCCTGCTTGGTATTCATAAGTGACAAACTATGGTATTACTCTAAAACGGCGGTCCCCAACCTTTTTTGCGCCACGGACCAGTTTATGCCCGACAATATTTTCATGGACCGGCCTTTAAGGTGTACCGGTACCGAAAAAGAGAAGATTTATTCATAACACACGTGAAAAGACCCAGTAAAACGAGTTAATGATAAAAACGAAAACAAAATAACGCTGAAAACCGATAAAAACCCTGAAAACTATACATTTCACACCTGAGCCTCAACTCTCACGGCCCGGTACCAAACGACTCACGGAGCGGTACCGGTCCGAGGCCCGGGGATTGGGGACCGCTGCTCTAAAACACAAGAATAATATACTGACTTTGATTATAGTCGGCTTTCTGTCTGCGTTTGTTTTTCAGAACTGCAACTTCAGAGCGCTCCCGAAAGATAGACTGTATAAAATGGACTTGTTTCTTGCTATGGGCCTCTGGCTTGGAGCCTTTCTTTATGGAGTTTGCATGTTCTCCTCAGGCCTACCCTCGAGGTAATCCAGCTTCATATTTCAAAGACATGCATGTTGTTAGGTTAATTGGTGATCTAAATTTTTACTAGCCATAAAAGTAGCACGAGTGGCAATCTGTCACTATGTGTTAGCCCTGTTGTTAGTCTGGTGATCTCTCCAGGGTGTAGTGCATCCACGTCTATGACAGCTGCGACAGGCTCAAGTGTCCCCTGTGACCCACAACTGGATAAGTGGAAGAAAATAAATGGTTGGATGGATAATCACAAAGTAAAACATTCACTAGAGCAGGATTGGTAACGTTAGGCATGATTAGAGTTCTTACATTCTCTGTCAGATCCACTTCTTGTTCCTCTCTAGCATCTTATCCAAGTATAGTATTTTCTATGTAAAAAATAAAAATAAAAAACAAGTTTGTTACGGTAAAATGCCAAACCTGAAGCTCAAGACAGGTGACACCAAGGTGGCTATTTCCACTTTCTTTAAATAGTCTTTCTACTAAGTGCTTCTAATATTACAAGCCAAAAAATTGTATGTTATGAGTTGGTACCACTCCTGTAATGTTAGCTGGTGGAAAAGTACAGGTGGTTAGGTTGCAGAGAAGAGAAAAAAAAGACAAAATAGCCAGTGCACGGTGGTTCTCTGGGCAAAACCACAGCGAATGCCATTTCTGTCAGCTTAAAGCAGGAAACTGAGACTACACTTCACACAGGCTCACCAAAACTGGACAACAGAAGATTGGAAAAGTATTGCTTGATCTGATGAGTCTAATCTTCTGGTGTCACGTTCAGGATATTAGGGTGAAAATTTGTTGTAAACAACATGGAAGCATAGTGTATATAACAACAGAGCTCTGTGAGTGTGTATTTATGAATCATTTAATACCGTTCAGTTAAATCACGAGTATTACATTTGTTAGATTTCTGAGTTTGCTGAGGTTAATCCAATATTCTCTCACAGTTTCCCCCAGACAGTAATAGCTGAGCCGTTAGTTAGCATCTATCCATCTGCATGTTTTCTCATGTGTTAATTTCAGTTCAGAAGAAAACAAATAAATAAAGTGAAGACAGAAAATATCCCAGGAGCAATTAATATTTAACTAACATATACTGTCAGTTCTGCTCTGGGAGTTCTGCTGAAAGGGGCTCACAAAGATTCCCTCCATATATATCTCTTCTTTCTTTCTCACATGAATTGGATTGGATGCACATTGAGCCAGACAAAGATCAGCACTACCTGATAACACTGCGAGGGAATGAAGCTGAGATAATAAGAACTCTATCCTGAAACCTTATTGAACAGCGCTCCCTTTTCGCTTTCACTCTCTAGTTCTCTACACTTGATTTCTTTCCTTGGCTATTAAGCCCTGTTTTGTTTTTTAGCTTTCTAATTGATAACGTTTGTGTTCCTATCATCCCCATGATTTAGACAGATCTTATGAAGTGCATTGTGTTCTCACTTCATTTGCTTAATTGATATCCTTTGCATGCATGATCTAGTAAATGTTTGCTTATAACTTCATCCCCATTAGAGTCACATAGTTAAATTCTCGTGCAAGTTTAAAGCCTGCCTACACAACAAAGTCCTCTGAGTCTTGCTGGCCTATTTATAGCAAACAAAACTTAAAAAAAAAAAAATCACAGGTCTATTATTTAACACTGTGTCTGCATCAGGAAGGAAGATGTTACCCATAACACAAACTGAAAACTCAGACAAAAAGAAGAAAATAAAAAGTGCTGAGGAAACTGAAATTAAGGGCAGGGGTATTAGAATGTATAGTACACAACAGCATTTTTTGTAGGAACATTCATCACATTTAAAATTTTAATATCCACTCCAAAAATAGCATTTTTATTTAATTATTTCTTCATATTTTTTATTGCACCAACTGGACTGGAAAAGAAAATCTCTGGATATTAAAGTTTAATTCAGGCTGTGCTGAGGAGTTTTGGATGTTCCCGCTGATGTGTAAAGGAAAACATTTTGTTTTATGCAATTGTGGTGGTCTGCCACATAGTTCCTTAGTTCTCTTCTTGTGTTTCTTAGTTTAATTTTCCTGGTCACTTCCTGTATCGGCTAGCTGAATGAGGAGAATTGTCCTTTTATCTCTTTGTCATTATGTGAGTTTTGCTGGACCACTGCTGGACGACCTCCCATAACACTGAATACACTTTGTGCCATCTTTCAGTTTTACTTAAGTTTGACTTTTGTCTGCCTTACCTGCTGATTCTAGAGTGAATTTTGGTTCTTTTTATGTCTAAAGTAATTTAAAAAATAATAATGGCAACCTTAGCTTCTTTATGGCGTACAACTTTACAACTCCTGTCTGGATTAAACACATGCAATAAAAAAAAACAACAAAAAACTGGGATGTCTCTATGTCATCATTGTAATCTGCTCCTTCATCAGGGCTTTGAACAAAAAAAGAAAACAAGAAGACACAGCATCGGGAGACAAAAAAAGGTCAAATTTACACACCAGCGCTATCAAAGAGGCTGAAGATAAGAGCCAGTGCAAAGCACAGCAAAACAAAACAGCAGAGATGAGAGCTGCAATCCCTCAAGAGGTTATCAGTGCATGAAAAGAAACAAGTAATGCCAAAGATTTAAATTACAACGGCTGCAATTTAGCGACACACAAGCGAAAGGGTGAAGAGAAAAAAAATATCATTCAGTTAAAACATTGCATTAAAGTTACTCTTTGACTTTAAAATGCAACATTTGAACCCCAGACTGACACAGGAGAATATTACAAGATGTTTTTTCCTTAATATTTCTCATTTTTCATGTGGTAACTTTCTTTGCAAGGTTCCTCAACTGATAAGTTACAGTTTACATTTAATTGGATAGATAAGACAAACCAGCCTCTGGATTTTTACATCGCTCGTCACTAATCTTTTAACAAAATGGGACTTTGGAAACTTTATCTGTGATTGCAGTGTGGCGGCAGTGTTCTCATTCATTGATCTGAAGGTTTTTGCTGACAACAGTGTACAATCGCAAGTTTACAGTGTGTGTGCCAGAACAGTGCATCTGGCAGTATCTAACACCTAAAATAAGTCAGAAATGCCATGTTAGTTTGAGGTGAAAATACAGAAAAGTTGCTGTTCACCAACATGTGTGTTTTAAATGGCTGGGATTACAAGAAAAATGTTTTACACTTTTTTTTTAGCAGCACAGACCACATAATATTTAACAGAAATGACTGTGAGTCTAGAACATAAATCTCTAAATATACACTTTTCTGCTATCGCTCATTTTGAAATACATTGTCAGAATAAAGGGTTGTTTGAACTCTGTGTGTGAGGGCTGACTGTGAGGTAGAGGCAGAATAAATTGTTCAGGAGGCTGACAGTCCGGTCCTTCCTTCACATCTGTGATCTAATGTGTCATATATAGAGTGCAGCCAACTAAAGAAAAAATCAAACTAGAAAGACTTTATAAATAAACAAAGGAAAAATAACACCTCTAACTGTTTAAAATCAACAGATTCTTTAACCCTCCACCCTCTCATGGTACACTTTGCAAATTCCCTCCCAGGGACTTTAAAGAAGGAGGCCAAAAAGACCCAAACTAGTTTGGCAGTTTTAAAAACAATCTGGTATCAATAACACTAAGATTAAAGACACTGCAGCATGCTTAGAGGCCGCGGGCGACAATATATCAATAGCATTTTTATTCATTTTATGTTGTCATCATTTGAAATTCTCTTGGAGCTCAAATCTTATTTGATGCTGTATGAAACATTGTGTTTAAAGCAAGATTGTGAAATTGCACTTGTTGGGGAAATGCTTTTACAAAAACAACCACAGGGATTTCACTCTGTCTGCCTTGTTACTTGGTCAAAGACTGATATTATAAATATATAAATGTACTTTAAAAAAAGTGCTAAATCATCAAGCGTTGTTTTCCCCCTTGTAATAATTCCCTTGTTCATTCACTTTCCCATTTACATTTACATTTCATTAATAGAGGTAGTCGCTTCAAATGACTGAAAACAAAAGGGGCACTCTCTGTGTCCGTGTGTGCCTAATTGAAACAATAAAAGAAGTAAATAGCCCTGACAGTGTTGCATGCAGTTAGATTAGCTAAGTGCCTCAGTTCTCCAGGGATGTCCTGACTGATGCCATTTGTGTTGTGATGGAGCACAGCCACAGGGAAAATAACTTCATCTATTTGTAGGTGTTTATTTTGTGCTCTTATTAAATTATGCTGTTTGTTTCATAGCTTTTCATAGTTTTTATTAGGTTATGTAAGTAAAATTGATCCTGAATAACTAATGGAATTGATAAAGACTAAGACCTATAAGTAGACTTAATAATTCACCTTGTTATTAATAGAGCATTCATTGATTATTGTGCAACACAAGAGTGGAAAGTGCAGTGGTTAAGCTGTACTAGTGTAACTACAATCAGGTGAGAATTAGGGGGATGGCAGTTAGTTATACATCTAATCACGACTTAGAAAAAGCCTGATCAATCAACAGGACCAATGCAAGCACTCCTTTTAGGTTCCTACACAAATAAAGAAGGCAGAATACGATGATTATATGCATACTGAAGACCAGATTTTTGTATTAGCGGACATGTCTGCTCTAATGAATGTTTCCTCAGGGAGTCAGTGATGTTGTGAGCAGACCTAAAGACACAGCGACCAGTGAGATAGGAGATCACACAACACTGGCACACAGTATGAGGATAGATCACAGCTGTGTGACAACACGGCTGTCTTTAAGGATGCTGCAATTTACACTGGTGAAAATAAATCAAGTAGACCAGATAATAATAATAAAACACAAGTAGATTAACGCTTGCTTGAACAAATTACCTTTTGCCGCAGTGGGAATGAAGACAGGAGGGTGATGTTGTGCAAATGGTGCATGCATATTCAAACTACCTGGATAAACACAATGAAAATTTACAGCTATGAAATTCAACATTATTTCAACAGGAAGAAAACGCTCTGTTAGCCCTATGCACTAGGGTTCTGGTCTTTTATTTCCAGGTCTTGATGTCTGTAGATCTCATTTTATTTTAGTTTATTTTCTCATGGTATTTTTTGTGATCTGTGCCTCATGCACTGCGTTTAGGCAGCAGTGACACTGGTCACTTATTCCATAACTTTCACATATGGATGCATTTCAAGGGTTCATATTCAGACTTATAAGGCACACTTTAACCAAAATCGCAATCTTTTCCTTACCTTAACTAAACAGCATGTAGTACATAAATTTATCTAAATACCACAACGTAGTTTCTAGTGCCCGAAGAAAAAGTATAAAACATGTCAAAACAAAGCAGAGGTTAAAAAAGTTATTCACAGTCTCTTAATAAACTTACCCCACTGATCAAGCCAACCAGCATGCAATTTGTACTTCTTTTACTAATCACAAGGTGTTTGGTCAAGTTACAGATAACAAAGTAAACCTCATGCGTATTGTGGAGACAGCTGGAGAATCAAATCTATCCTAAAATCTGCTCAGCACCTTACTCGTTCTCTAAACAACACATTTGCTTAAATGAAACTCAGAGAACTTGATTTACTTTTAGAAATAACAAAACCCCTAAAAAGCTGGCTTATTGTTGTGTTGCAGATAGCATGCAGTGCTTTATGGGTGCTGCCATAAATCACCCTGCAGGCCCAGAGACTTTGCAGAGAGATAGGAAGAGGTGGCAGCAGTACTGTACCAACTTAAGGGGATGAAGAGGAAGTCATATACCTTCACTAACCAATTTGTCATTTACAGAAGTGCTGAAAAGATATAAAGATGAAATTCCATCCCCACTGAACACCAACCCCCGTGTATGAGGCACACATGACCTTTAGGCTACAGCTGACATAACAGAAATAGGCACCAGTGGGTTGAGCGCTGTGCAGGATCATGTTTGTTCTTCCACAATTAAGCTCAGAACAGGAAACTGAATTCCTGCTTTTTAAATGTAACTCACATTAGAATGTGCTGCATTTAAAGTCTCAATCTAGCAGCAGCTAATAAAAATCCTTTTAAGTTCTGAAATGCTAATAATTAATACCTGGGAAGGACAACTAACAATTACTGAGGTGTGAGATGTGAAATATTTGCCCTAAAATGGGTTAAAGTCACTATGGTCTACTCTCCACCATGACCTGGTACACCCTAGTCCTCAACAGGAGTTGCAACCCCTGATTAAAAATGACAAACATAGAGCTGTAAACTTAAACTTAAAAATAAAAATCGAGGATCATTGTTAAAGCTGCTGCTAAAACTGCAAATGACATTCTCCATCTCCTCCTCCTAATCCCCCTCCACTCTCCAGGAATGAGAGGCTCATTCCAGGTTATCATCTCCTGCACATCCACACTTCATTACCACAGTGAGGACAATTAACAGCGGCTTTGGAGCATCAGAATTCAAGACACAGTGAAATATCTTTGGGAATTTTAATTCTGAAAACATCTCAACCATAGAGAAACTTAGCAGCCGGTAACTCAGGAACTAATAGGATTGAATGAGAAGTGGCAAGGCTATTAAAAATCCTCCTACAATCCTGCCACACTATTTCGCAGCAGTTTAGAGCTGAACTTTTTGTCTGGGCTTTCTCAGGAACTCATTCACCTTTTCTTCCCTTTCGACACCTCGTTACAAGGTCTGACTGACAGCTTGTAGCAACCTCAGCAATGAAACAAGAAGGCCGGTTCATCTGAAGCATGTGTAGCAAAAATTCACACACAGTTTATAGGTTAAAAATTTGATCACAATTTTCTTCCTGCTACTAAATTCTTTTACACTATTTTTCTACAGCAGTATTTTCATTTCTGTTTTCTGAGCAATATCCAAAGTCTTCCTTTCTTATATAACACTCATGGGAAGCTCTATAACTTCTATCCAACATTGTCCTCAGGCTGGAAACCCTGTTTCCAAGGAATTTGATACTGTAAGACGATGTAAACGTAGGAGTTCAGTATTAACAGACAAATACTTGAGCACAACAGCAAGCTACACACAAACTTTTTATACACGCCCATTCAATACACAGCACAAAGCTGGGTTTGGCTGTGTTCAGCGGAAATCAATACAACCCACAGATTATTTCACATGCTATTCAGCGAAAACGCAACAGTAGAACTGCAGAGGAAGAGGATGACAAAAGAGAAAAAGCCTTGGCAGAACATGCTCTTAGAGCTTTCTATACTAAATATATCTGATGTTGTATGGCCTGCGTTTACTTGTCTATAGGAATCGATTTTATTGTTAGGAATGACATTATTGATTCTGCTTATACAGTAGATGAGGATCTTTATATTTTTTCTTAAAACAGGCATACATACATTTTCAGTGTGTGTGTGTGTCAGGTGTGCAATAGGTTTTCAGGAAAAAAATGCCAGCACGGATTAAAGAAATGGAAAAGTTTGTATACACATGGATCCTGTGACCCAACATAATTATTGCTTATTACTATTATACAACAGCAATATGTGGAGATTCAACTTCATGATGCTCATACATTTTCCCGTATAGTGGACGCTGCACTCTACTCATGTGTAATCAATGAAATTAAACACTTCTTGTTTGGTGTTTTAAGATTACTTTTGTCTGTTATCAGACAGTGAAGAGGCAGACAGGAAATGGGGCATGACATATAACACCAGTAGAAGATGGTAATTTAACAAGAGATATTGCAGTTATGTAGGAGGAACTATAACAATTCAACTAAAACACTCAATGAAAGATACTTCTAGCTTCCATGTTGGCTTCTCGTTCATAACCTACTGCATTTTTACCGCATTACCGTTTATCAGACACTGCAAACTTCTTACAGAGCTACAAAGCTTTACTCTGTGCCAAATATGCAAAACAACTTCTAACGTCTTTCAGTCTGGAGTCTCTGGACAGCAATTAGGTCATTTATGTTAAAAAGAGCTGCCTAGTACTACTGAGACTAAAGAATCCAGCAACTGTTGTTCTTCACTGCTCTGGTATTAAATTGAGTAAATTTATGTCTTTTCTACATAAGGCCAAAGGTTGTTCCTTTTGGCTTTACAGTTATGTAACTGTCCGGAGGGGTTAAGCTGCTAGTTCTGCCTTGAATACTTTGCTTATTTCATTGAAACTTTGAAAAAACAATAACAATAGTCAAGTCTACACCATAGACTGATGATCAGCTGATCACTTATAACAGCTTGTTTGTGGAACAATAAAGTCTTCATTAAAAACAGACTCCCTGTTTATTTCTCTCTGTAATCATAACAGATGTTGCATGAACTAGTCAGTAATTCTCACCCACGTGTGAGCCAGTAGTGCTGTTACTGGAACTGACTTCTTAAAAAGTGAATCGTGTAATTAAAACAATATTTCTTGTTTGGGAAGCCAACACATTAATCTTAAAAGGCAAATTAAGAGTAGTTGATTTGTAATGTGCTATGTTCTAATTAGGGGTGGGGGAAAAAATCGATACTATGTAGTATTGTGATATTTTGTTTGCTAATAATGTATCGATACAGGGACAGCAGAAATCGATATTTTGTTACAAACAATTTTTTTCGTGGACTGGAACTTCAGAGCTCTGACTTCAGAGCATGTTGATCAGCTCCTTTTTCTGAGCAAGAATCCTTCAGAAACATTCCTTCACTGTCCAAATGTGTTTAACTTTTTTTATGGCAGCAATAAACATGACAGTTTACTTATTTTAATTTAAGACATGTTTTATTTTAATTAAGTTTAAAACTTTTTTATTTAATGTAAAATTATATTTTGTTTTAATTTACTTTCAAATTCTTCAGTTGCTGAACGGGCTGCATAGTTTTCATAAATTGCATAGTTCAGAATAGCTATAATTGTACCAGATGGTTGCATTCAGTTAAGTTGGACTAGACTGTAAAACAAACCGTTCAGTTTATAAAACTGACTGAAATGAGAGAAAGACTGAGTGTGAGACTGTGATATTAGATAAAATGAATATTGATAAAGTTTACCTTTATATACAGAATTTGAATATCGCAAAATATTTTAAGAAATTGCAATAATATCGTATCGTGCGTTAAGTATTGTGATAATATCGTATCGTGAGTTGTATGGTGATTCCCACCTCTAGTTCTAATGTAGAGATGGTTTTATGTTTGACTTACTTTCTGAAGGTTGGTATGGATCCATGTAAAGATCGTCCAGGGGACGTCCCTGACACGTGGCTTTGTCCTGACAGCAAGCTATCTGTTTCAAAGGAAAACGTCCCATCACGGTCGTCAGGAACATCCAAGAAGTCCCCGTCACTCCACACTCCGACCATGCCATCCATCGGCTGGTACCTGATCTCTATGGTAACATTGGTCTGGAAATGAAATAGTGAATGAATGAAAATGAGCTTACTTGAAATGGTGTTACGAAGCTTCAAAGTATTTGGATAAAATCATAGTAAATCTTTCAAAGGCAAAGACGTACAGCTTATCTTTAAATGACTTCAAGTACTTAACTGGTCATTTAATTTGAAGCATTATCTAATATCTAAAATCTCTCTTCAGTTTTAATGGTTAGAAGTTAGGTCTGAAAAGCACTTTTTTAACTTTTCCCCAAAATAAAGTTTAAAACATCTTTTAACAGTGTCCTCTCCAGAAACGTATACTTCTACTATAAACTCTACTGTTCTCTACAGATACAGTATCTTTTAAATGCGTCTTTGTTTCCTCTGATATGAGACTTCATTTGCTAAGGAAATCCCAGTCTTCTCTCAGCTGTTGTAGGGACTTAGTTACCCCTTTGTCAAAATCAGATATAATCACTTGTGATACCTCTAACTGAGAAACCGTCAAAAGACATTCTGCCCTTGCTACATATATAATTATCATTTGCTAGAATGGCAGTGTATCCAGACATTAGAACATACTCACACAGCCATCAATATCATGTGGCTGGATGCTGTTAAAGCTTGAGAAACAGCAGGTTATCTGCAGATGCTGTAAAGTTATTTTAATCTAACATATTCTTCGGCACAGGAAGAATGCCTACAGCGTCAACTACTACACGAATTAAAAAACTTAAGCTGGGATTGTACAGTTTTCCAAGACCAACATGTTAGCTTAAGATGTGTGCTAAAGTGTCAGAAGACTGCATTTACGCCAACTTGAGAATGTTAATAAACGGAGTGAATCCCTTTCAACTCCTGTATTTAAATGAGATGAGATGAGATAGCCTTTATTTGTCAGTTGCAGGTCTTTTGCCCATAACCGAGATGACAGACCTTGCCAACCGTACATACAATACACAAACATCACATTGGGGAGACAGGTCAGGCTAGGTAGCGAGGAAAAAAACATCGAAATGTGTAACACAAAAGGATAATACAGGAATGCACAGATATCAACACATCATAGCACAATAAACACAGACAGCAACATGGGAATCTGGGGTAGGGAGGGTGATGCGTCGGTGAGTGCTTATCAGTATCAGTATATGTATGTGTGTGCGTGTCCATAGTTTAGCTGAGACAGTGTCCTTCGCCCTGCCAGGCTAAGTAAACAGTCTTCCAGCCAACCCAGGTGGCCTTGCATGGAATGGGAAGGAACAGACTAAACACAGTCGTTATCAGGGTATTTTGTTCACCTCCGGCCTTGTAGCTGGCGCCGAGAGGGTATCCGCATGAAGTGATGTTATTTTTTTACTTTAGTGCGAACAGCTCATATGAATTTCAAAGCAGTTTTACAGTCCAACACTGGTCCTGTTGGAGAGCCGTGAGCTTCGCCATACTTGTGTTCTGTGATGTTGTCATTTCTTGTGCTCAAGGAGCCAATTTCTGAGAACTCACGGCAGTGTGCCTCCCCGAGATGTCATCCAATTTTGCGCCCAGAGATGTTATTCCGGGCTAGCCCTTCCGAGATGTATCCAGTCTGCAGTCAGAGATCTTATTCTGAGTATTCACAGCAGCCGTAGCCTCTCCAAGATCTTATCCGTGCTGACTCAATGAGCCCATTTTGAGAAACTCACGCCTCTCCCATTGTTCCAATCCCAGCGGGCAGCTTTGTGGGGGTTTGAACAGCCGGTTCCGCTTTCTTAATTCTTCGATAAGTCAGGGCCAAGCCAGCTCCGATCAGCCAGAACCCTGTTACCATGGTTCCGAATAGGTAGATATCTTCAGCACTCAGGCTCACCCAAGCCCAAACGTCTCGTTGAGAAAGGGGTGTCAATTTCATTTAGGGACCAGTTGATCCAATCCATAATTCCTCTTTTAGGTTTTAGAGAACAGACTGTGAGAGAATGTTCCAGGGAAAATACAAAAAAACCCACGAGACTAGACAAGGACATAAGCAGGGAAGATAAGGGAGAGGAGAAAAAGTGTGTCCGCCTCCTCCGAGAGCCAAAGAGAAGAAGAGTCAACTCTGAAGCAGAAACCGTCTTTAAAAAACAAAAAAACAAACAGATTTGGGACCCGTTAGCAAATTTAACACACTCATGTATATCATTATTAGTTGAGAGGCAGCTTTGACTGACAGGGTGCACCAACCACTGAGCCATGAGTGAGTCTTTATATGCTACAACCAACACACAAGTCAAACTGAGCTTGTAGTTCACTGAAATAAACAACAACAAAACAATAGAGAACACAGTAATACATAGTCTTGGCATGTCTATATCAGTTTAATTGTGTAGAAAAAGCTCTTGATGGGAGAAACAAACTTGACAGGACAATAAATGATGTCTTCTGTTTGGTATTTGTTGGGGGAATTCAGACTGACACTAACTGCTTGTTTAATCCAGGTCAGAAACATGGGTGACACTTTAGTGTGTCTTTAGTGCCTTCTTGGGAGTCTTGTTTGGACAAGTTTTAGCCTCCTGACAACGACCTGATCTTTTTTACAGAGCAGCCAATTTATTCCACTGACAAAGATGGATGAGGAAAAAAATGTACATGGGGCTCTCGGCTCCTTTCTCCTCCATTTCTCTCCGTGTCGCCAGCTCTTCCTTATATCCTCACAAGGCGAAAGCTGTGGTCCGCGAGGAGTTCGATTTGTTTCTATGGCAACCACACCAGTGCAGGGTTGTAAGTAAAAGTGTTGCTCTCAGGTTATGTCTGGCTTAGTTTTACCATTTTTTTGCTACAGGGACGCACAGTGATACAATTCTCCTGTTTTCATGAGAAGCAACTTGCACATATGTCTGTGGATATGTGCGTCAATGTGTGCAATGTGTGTAAACCCTGAAGCTCTCCCATGCTGTGTGTCATCATCTCAGAAGCATCACATCAGTGCTCCCGGTTCCAGGAACACCATTCTGCACACTGGGGTGGTTTGAAAGCTCATATGGTTAGCTTCTCTCACACACACTCAATTGTGCTGCCCTCATTTCCATATACATATTCACTCTTACATTATGCATTCGCTGCTAAGTCAGCCTCACTCTCAACCTCACCACTGTACTGCTCTCGGTTGAGCGGTTTTAAATAAAATTTCCAATCAATAGTAAATATCTCGATTCATGTTAAATGCAAATGTGCTGATGTTGCTACGACACACTTGTATTTCCATCAGATCCTTGTTGATGTGAGGGTCCTTAATGCTTGTGCCTTTATAGGCCAAGTGATGACTGTTACATTGCTTATTTTCTCAGCAGTGCAGGTGGAATTCAAGAGTGATTTATCCATTTAATGGTCCCCTATTTGCTTGTGAATGCATTTTGGAAGCTAATACAAATTGTATAATTTACAAAACTAGATGTTCAATTTAGGCTCAGTTTTAACCTCTGCTGTGTTCATCAGGTTCTTTCAGCTACCTAACTAAAGGTAATGTAACCATGGAGAAAAGGCATGTTTTCATGACTGTGATATTCAGTAAAATCTATTTTAGATTAGACTCATTTTGACACATTTTGGGCACTTTGGAGTCTCTGCTTGAATTTAAAATAAAGATATTTGAAAGTTCGCAGCAAATGTTACTGATCTTTTCAGTGAGGCTAAAGATGGAGCCTATCCTAGTTAGTTACTGCCTGTGTTACTTTCTAGTGACTTTTGGCCACTAGGAAAAATCTAAACAATATGTAAACTCAACAGTGACATGTGATCAGTTCATAAAGCAAAGACATCTATAACATCTTTGAGTGAATAATATTTACCTATTTTATGGCAAAATGCTATACTTTCAGCAACAAATTGCTAATTTTGCCATCTGTTGCTTGTTGGGTAACATGTTGTATGTTTATCCGAGCTTTTTTTATTTTCTCAAAACTGTTAATTGTTACCACTGAAAAAGATGTCACTGATTTAGTAGGATCATTAGCGAACAAGCCGACTTCTATTCACAATTCTTTTCAATCCAAATTAAGAAAAAATAACCAGATTTTAATGTTTACTGGTGATTGATGGAACTCTGTCCATCTTTACTTCTGAGATACTCTCCAAGATTTTTTTCTTATACTTAAACATGCCACTGACCTGTTGTCTAATTAGCTGCAAAATGTTCCTCGTGCTGAACTTACTTTTCCTTTTGTTGCCCTGTTACTCAATGTTTTGCTGCCAATCACTTCAAAACGGCTTTGATTTTTTCTGTTATTTTCTCAGTTTAAACATTTGATATGTTATCTGTGTTGTCTTGTCGATAAAATATGGGTTTATGAATGAATCCCAACATAAACTGAAATAAAGCTATTGAAGGCCCAACATTAAAGGTTTCAAATTAGATGGTGCAGTCACATGAAAATGCTGTCTAAATATTTGGACTGGCTCACATTGATTTGTGTCTGTAGACTGCTCTAATGTGAGAGTTTACCTTTATTGACGTGTTGTTATCATCAATGAGTGTGTCAGTCAGCTCTAGATGTCCCTCTTCAGCCACTTTCTGAAGCACCATACAGAAAGTCCCAATGAGTCTGTAGGAAAAGAGCAACAAAGAGCCATGCATTGTAAACAGAAATCCATAGAATCAATAATGGCATTGTGTCACTTGTCTTTTGTTCCTCCTCTGCTGCCCATCTGTTTATCTTTGTTTTACATGCTGCAATAGAGCGCTCGCATCACTGCATTTGAAAAAAAAAAAACACATGCAAACATACATGTCCTAGTTTAAACCTTTAAAGTTTGCACCCCCCCCCCCCCCCCCTTTTAAGGCTTTGCTTGTTTAAGCAATACAATGACCAAGCCAAATTTTCTTGTGTGTAACAACATAATTTCTTTATTATAAAAGTGTGCTAAACTGGCTCACCAGGAGTGTAGAGCTGTGAACTTATGATCACTTTTTCACATTATGAAAACAAAAATATGACAAAAGAAGCTGTGAATTGCTGAATGGAAAAAAACCCTACATATATATTTATAATCTGTTAACATGTCTCTGTCTTTGTTATTAAAAAAACATTTCGCAGTTTAAAATTTGATTTGTCATCTTATTCCTTATTTCATTAAATACATGGGATTTTAATAATTAACAAATCCTGTAGCGGCTTCATTTAATTTTACACAACATCTCATCTTTTTTTGGATGTAAGCAGCAGTGAACTGAGCTGTTTTGGCCACTGCAGGTTTCTAACTTGATCCATATCACTTTGGCACTCTTTCTACTTCTGTTGGACATTTGCGGTGACAGACTGTGAGAAAGTACTTCACTACCTTTGTCACCAGCTCACTCTGCCATATGCTGCATCTCAAACGAAGTAATTAGTGCCCCAACTCCCCGGTTAGTTTGGAAGTGCATCTGTGAAATGATTTTTGCTTCTGCTGTGATAACTAATTTTCCTAGCAGATAAGCAATAGGAATTAGGTTTTACTGCCTATTTTAAAATACTTAGACATTTTTCATGCTTAATATCAAACAGTTAACACAAAAATGTTCCACACTGGTCAAAACTACTCTGTAAATTAAACATCTATCCATCTACTATTTATTCTACCTATAAATTATGTCCAAATGAGGTACAGCTAATTCTTATAAAAGATATTGCTGTAGCCACGATTGCGTTAAATGTGGATTTTTACTATAAAGGCACTACAAAAAAAAGTGGAGGCTGCAAATGCATCTTCAACCTAGCCACAAATCAGATTTACAGTCAGCACATTTTCAGAATAGGCAACATATCTGACAAAATGTGAAATATGGTCACATTTCCTTTTCTGTTCCTAAGTTATGGCATTTAATAATGTCCATGAAAGTGTGACATCATGGAGAAGTCTACCGTTGGTATTTTGGGCATAAAATGTCATTTTATATTCTATCGTGTCAGACATTGGTGTAGTAACTTGTGCTTTGAAGCTTAAATATTCATATTTGTGCAAACTGTGGAGAAACTACCTCGAGGTCGACTACCTGAGATACTGTGTTCATAAAAATGGGATTGACAGACAGACAGACTGATGATCAATCAACATAATGCTTTCAGGAGAGAATTTCATTTTATGTTATGGAACGTTTAGGAAACATACACAAAACATTTTTTGATATAATGCGTTGCCTCCATCCAGAACCCCCTGAAGAATTACCAACATAAGGATACCTCCCTATTGCAAACTTTAGATCATAAGATGGATTTCTTCACTGCCCAAGGACACCACATAAAATGTTACAGTGGGTAGAAACTCAGTACAGTCCCCATTCAGGTGGTCAATTAGAGCTGCTGAATAATTTAAAAAGTTTCCCTCATAAAAGTGTGTTGTTTGCAGAGCAGTCAGCCACACATGAAGACCGTGTGCTGAAGTCCACATTGAGCCCAACTATATGGCATTTCTGCCATATACAGTGGTGACAAACAATGTTTACAGCTACACAAACATGTACCTCGGATAACTCACTGACCGAAAATAAAGCTGCATCTTATATTTCTACTGCATATGTGACATACAGGGTGATAAATATTCAAAGAGAGCATCAAAAGGAAGGAAAGGCATACACACAAACAGCAGCCTGGATACGAGCCCGTAGGGAGATACAATATCATAAAACGAAAGCATGGAAACAATAGTTAACCAGCTGCCATGCACGCGCTTGCAAATACACATGCACACACAGAGGAAATCTGCAGGGATCACAGCCAACAATGTGATCTAACCAACAGGACTGAACCTGACAAGTCAGAATAGAGTGAAGGACTGCAGTATGCACAAACACACACATGTACACAAGGACACCTCCAATTCAACATAACATCACCCCCCGAATACTATCGACCCCGAATACTATCTCATTAAATGAATGAGCTGCAACAAAAGCAGCAATCAGTCTGCTATTATTTTTTTCCCCTTTCCTTAGATTAATCTCTCGTTCTTTCTATACCTTCTGTTTTCACTTTGTCTTTCTTCTGGAGTCAGTGGTGATGAATTCAAACTACGGTAGAAAGTGAAGCTACATTTGTCAGCAGAGCTTCGAAACTTAATAATGAGGTAAATTTAGACTTCCGGAACTTGACTTCTCTTTGAATTGCAGGTTTAAAAAAACCAAAAACAGTATGTGCTTCCCCTCAGGTGCTGGCAGGTTCTGCCTTTGTGAAAGTGAGTATCTGCCAGGCTCCCCAATGCATAACTCCATGCACAGCTCTACAGGCCTGACATGACTAAAGAAAAACATCTGTGTGGATATAGATGGCTTTGTGCAGAAAACTTTTTTTCTTTTGAAGATGAATAGAAACTTCTGTGACTGAGCAATATTACTAATAACCCACTGCACTGTTTCCTTTACCAGACAGGGGTGATCAATATATCCAGTGCTACTTAAATGGTTTGTCATTTCCTTTCAACCCTTGTAGCACGTGTTGCAAGTGCTGAATAATTGAACTGAGCAAGGCCTATCATGTTCTGGCTCGCTTTTTTTTAGCACTTCAAAGGTGGCATTCATTATTGATTGAAGTCCTGCAAACAATTTACTTTCATCTGCTTCATGATTCAGCTCCCTTCCCTTTCAATTTGCATTAATTTTTCTTCTCTTTCTCAGTTTAAGGTGTGACTATGGCAAAATGTCTGGCTCAGGTGTATTTGAGAAGAGGTGAGCTCAGCTTTGAAATGTAAAATATTTTTTCCAAGGCAGACAGAGGGTTCACAAAGATGCTCTAATCCACTGCAGCGGCAGGTAGTGCAGCTGGAGGATAGTGTGAAATGGAAATGTTACAGCTGACAGAAGTGTGTGTGCCCCGGTGATCCGCCAGAAAGTCTCTGCCAAGCACTCTGCTGCCACTAATACAAATATGAGCAGATTCACTGAACGCATCACCGGATTGTTCAAAGATGATCTATTGATTCATGGGGATGCAATCAATACACCCTGTCTCCTTTTCACACACGCAGATGAGCTTAATAGAATTTTTAACCGCAAATGATAGAAAAAGCTATTATGTCTTGCTTTATTGCCCATCAGCATGCCATGGCAATCTGAGTGTGGTCCTGCGGTTTAGCTCCTTTTACTGCTGTGATGCATATACATAAAGCACTCTTAGAGCTTTGTAACAGACACATTCCATTGCAGGACAAAACAAAGAATTATATGTAAATGTGTTTGTTTTGACTGATTGCTTTATTTCAAACTATGCCAAAGGATAGAGAGGCGAAGTGGAAGAAAGAGAGAGAATAAGGTTTGTAAAGATGCGTGTGGGGGTGGGGAGCATAGACAAAATCTGCCTATTATTGACACAATTTTCATTTTGCACTGAAACAAAAGCAAAAATTAAACCAGGTTTATCTGTTTAGCTGAAGACTCCTCAATCACACAGGTTGATCAGCGACCCCTCGGTACAGTTGGCCACTAGCAAAATTGTATATTAGCCAACTGGTTTAAGAGTGGTTGCTGGAGATAACTGGCTATCACTGAGTGAAACTGGTCACAAGGAAAGTGTTGCACAAAATTCCTCCATCTGATTTTTTTGGTAGCTAGCAGATTGCTACAATTGTGTGAAAAACAGCAGCTAGTCTACATTTAATTGCTAGCTAACCCCAAGGAGCAAACTCAACAATGTGTGATGCAAACTGCAAATGGAGAATGTTTGTCTTCAAAAAAAAAGTTATCCCTTAATGCTAAAATAGATGCCTTTCAAAATGCACAAGTTTTACTTTGAAGGTGAATTGCCTCTGTTTCCATTTCACAGCAGCTGCCAGTAACTTCTTGCAACCACTCTCAATTGATCAGTGAATACTATTTTGCATACCCTGAGGTACCCCTGAGCAAGGTACCGTCCCTACACACTGCTCCCTGCCCACTGCTTCACTGGGTGAATGGGTTAAATGCGGAGGAGTAATTACCCTACGGGGACTAACACATACACATTATTATATATGTTGCTGGACAGGAAGGATCAATTGAAAGCACCTAAAAATTACTTTTTTTGTCTTGCTTTTGGCTTTGTTTCCTCCTTGTTTGTCCTCCCCTATGTCTTGTTCCTCACCTGTGTCTAATTCCAGGTAGCCCTATCCGTATACATAGTCCCCTTCCCTTTGTTTATGTTCCTGAGCTTGGTCGCTTAGGTTATTCCTCGTACATCTGGACCTTTTAGAATTGTGTTTATTGCTGATATTGAGTTCTCGCTTGCTTACTGTTAAGTCTGCCTCAGGCATTCTGCCTGTGGCTTCTATCTCAGTCTTACAATCAACGCACTGAGAAACCAACGACCTCAGGTTTAGAACACTGAATATGCTATCATATAACCTGTCACTGTTCAGTGCTCAATAACTCCCACACAGTGTACCTCATGATGGGCCGAATATGAAAGCAAATCTCTCAGCCACATGAGAAAACAAATAAAACACGGTCTATATGTCACTACAGCAAAGAGGTCATTACACATCACTGCCCTTTCTTTATGTTTCTGTAATGTGATCACATTTGTGGTGGCAGGGTGTATCACACTGGCCCTAAAGTGTGTTGGTACAAACAGTGATGAAGTAGATTAAATACCCTGGTAATTAAGTAGCCTGTGGACATGTGGAACAGGTGCAAGAACCACAAAAGCTGTGACTCACACTGAATTATTTACCTGTTTAAATGTGTGTCAGGTTATGCTTATGTACTCAGTTTTTACATTTAAGAACTGCCTACTTATGGCAAAGTATACATTTTGCTTGCACTCAACCATCTCCAAATGTGCTTGAGCTGTTATGAAAAAGTAAGTTAATGAAAAAGTTACATTAAAATAGAACAGCGTTTTTTTTCCCACCCAAGAGAAACTCTGGCTCGCATCAATTCTGCATTTAAATTGAATTTAATGTATGTTTTTTTTAAATTGATCTAGCAGTTGTTTTGACAGTGTACAACTGTAAAAATTGCCTTCATTTCTTAAGGATCAATGATGCAGAATTAATATCCATCTGAAGTTATGAAAAAGCTTTCCATAGTTGGAAAAAACATCTGAAAAAATTATAACTCTATATACAGCGTTAAGAATGAGAATCTTGCTGTGTCAGAGCAATGGCATGCTTGCACCTATATGAATTTGTTATATTTCTTTTTTGTAAACAAGACCCTCTATATACACAGCCAATACATTATATATTCAATATATAATCTGTAGTCAATATACAGTCAATTCAATATACAGTCGTGCCCTGTTAATTGCTTAGATTCCTAACAGGTTGCCTGTAGTTTGCAAACATTTGCTAACTACTTGCCAGGTGGTAGTAAAACTGAAAAATTGCAATGCAAACCATATCAGTTTAGTATAGGCTACACTGATAGCTTTGCAGTGTTTAACTTAGTTGGCTAAATCAAAAAGTAGCAAAAGTAGCATCACAGGTCAGCTAATCTCTAAAGAGAGAAAATCTACTAGAGTTCACAAACAAATTATCATCAAACTTATTTCTAAGTAATTTTCCCCACACTGCACTGCCACGCTTACAGCTTACAGCTCTTACAGCTCCCCAACCCAATAAATCATACTTTAATCCTACTGACTAGGGCCTTATTCACTTGACTCCACATTCAGAATAGTGATTGTCACACATCCAGAATGGTGGAGAAGTTATGTCACATGGTCAGCAGTCATGTGTCTGCAAAACTTTGCTACTTTGGTGCAGTGTTGCTTTTAGCAAAATGCTAATGTAGACATTGTTCTACTCACACTGGTGTTACTGCCCAGCCTAATACGGTTTTTCCTGTAAATTTTTAATCTGTTAGATTTTACATCTTTGCTAGGGAGCATATAACTACAGACCATTTTGAATAGGTGGCTTTGCGTAAGTAGCTAGCTTGATTAGCACGTTATGTATAACAGTTTTTCACTCTGAATTGGTAAGGCTAATTTTTGACAGAAAAATGACAAGAAAGATTAAAAAATATCAGCTGCTTCCCTATGGTGTATTTTCGTACAACTAGTGTTAAATGTGACTGAGAAGCCAAGGGGACTGCATTCTTAAGCTGTAGTGACTTGCTAATTGTAGGACAGCCACACTAAAGCAGGATTAGGCAAATAAAGTTCCCAAGGGGCTGCATACAGAAACAAACTGGGACTGTTGTGGAGGGCCCCAACAATAAGCCTATAAGAAGATAAAATTAATACTGAGGTGAACTGATATCAGCTTTTTGGTGCGGCCCTCCACAAAAGTCTCAGATTCTCATGTTGCCATTTGGGAAAATTAACCGTCCACCCCTGCCCAAACCCTCCTAAACTCACTGACCCCTAATTGTCATGCATGCCTGTAAAAATGTGTTTGTCTTTGTTTCAACTTCAGTCTTCCACACAATGGCATAAAGAAATCTTGCTGACAGTTCAAATCTGCCTTGATGTAGACTTGATCTAGCATGTGTCTGCACACCTGTCACCAGCATTTAGCTCTTTATTACACACATTTACATGCAGCTAAATTTGCACACTGCAGACATGATTAGGTTACATAGACTAACTATTGAGCTGGTGCTACACACATGTATTGATGCTTATGGGCACACACAGAAGGAAGTTAACATTACTGTGCTTTATTAACTGGGTGGGTGGTGCAATGTTTCTTCTAGTCTGAACCATATTAGACACATCAATCAGTCCATTCTGAGAAGTTGGGCAGCTGGTTTAATTTGACTGGATTTGTTATGGACACAGTAGGTGGACTGCCTTCCTGGTACAACCAGTCCATCGCTTTTTCAAGTAGGACACAAAAAGTGCACAGCGCCATCCAAATGAACCAAAATAAAGGAAAAATTAACAAGAAATTGAAGAAGTGAGGAGAAGAGGGAAATTCCTTAACTAGCCAATTTACGCAAACAGCCTTGCACAAATGATTTCTACACCTTGTCTATGCGGGAAGCATAATAGAAACAACACATTAGGAGAGCAGTAGTACATTCTGCTCCATTTCTGTTCATACAGGGTGTATTCGGGTGACATGCATTTTGGCAGCTCTCAAAAGGCATCACACAGGTATGAGCATCAAGAGGTCAAATACATATCTGAAATGTAAGAAATACTAATGTGCAAGGAGTACAAGAGCAGTTACATGGCCTAGTTGGACGGCTGGATTGATGAAATAGGAATGTGTTCTTTCGGACATGTGAGAAATGGTGACAGAAAAATAAGGCTCTTCTTTGTAGACAAAGCATTATAAGTTATTAGTGTCATGCTGCACCCATGATTCAGGTCAGATGAACCTCACAGTAATATTTTTAGTTGGTTCTCACATGATTACACCTCGTGAGGTTGGGATGTGTCAGTAAAAACATATTAGCTATGACACAATTTTTTTTAAAAAATGAAACATTTGTCTGACTTGTCTTTAAACCTACAGATATTGTAAGGATTAAAAACAATGATACTCAAGTTTCAGTTGTATCATCAGCTACAGGACCGGATGGGTTTTTTTAAAAAAATGATGTGACTGTTTGGAGTATGTGAAATGATAAATATGCCTGTTACCAAGACTTAAATACTGTTTCATTACGTCTCCCACTTTGTGGCGTGATGCTTACTCAGCCCTGGTTGCTGTTTGCAGTCTGTTGCATACAGGTGAGTCAATTTAGAGCAAACCCCAAGGGGAATTTAAGTGTTTCCTTCATTAGGTTAGCTACATGCATCATGTGTCAGTCTGAGGTGGTCACAGGTTGCAACAGAAAGGCAGGAAGGCAAACATAGACAATTTACTCTGAAGCGCTGTCTGGGGGGCTTGAATTATTATACAGCACCATACCTGTTGGAGAAGACCTTGCTGTAATTGTACACTTGGATCTCTAGCATTTCGTTTCCATCCAGCTTGCTGGCAATGGGCCATCGAAATGTCTGAAAAAGAGAAAAAAACATGGTCAGGTTGCAGCTAATGTTTACATGCAAAGCATGCAGCATTGATTATGATTATGATTATGATGATTATGATTATTCGGATTATATGCAAATGCAATCAATTAAATGCACGGAAAAAAGTGACAAGTTCTGTTATGTTCAGAGTGACACCATTAAATTGGTTGTTTTCTCCAAGCAGTAACCTCACAGATGGAGCCGTTGCATAAATGGCAAAAACAGTTAATCTAATTGCCACTTGAGGTTGCAAAAAAGTTCCTGCAGACTCAGATTTTAAAACTGGACAGCATTAAAGATAAATGTATGTTAACAGCCTGGCATAGGGTTTTGACCTCAAGCGATAATATGTGTCAGTCTTAAGTGCTTTGCGTTGCCTGTAAAACCTATGTTAATGTCAGGCTATTCCACTTCATCATGGTGGCCACATTCTATCTTTTATATGCAGCCTGTGATTTTGCACATTAGTTCAACTATATTATAACTATAACTTCCAATTTATCTGATTTATGTACTTATTATTATTATTTTTATATTAAAAAGGCAATTATCAACACTTTTCCAAAATCAATTTTTCTCAACTGATTTGTCATGGTCCTGGGTCATTTTGACCCAGTGTTCTTAGTTTTCCTGTGGTTTTGTATTTTGTTCCTTATTTTCATTGGATTGTTTGGTTTGGTATTTGGATTCCCCCTGTGTCCATGCTTTTATTGTGGTGTTTGTTCTGGTACCGTGTTCCCGTCCTTTGGGTTCTGTGTTCTCCTCATCCCCTCCTGTATTCATCTCTTTCTCTGTGTACTGTGTTGTGTTTAAGGTCCACATCTTGGTGTCAGTATTTTCAGTTTCGTGTCCCCCCCGCTCGGTCATGAGTAATTGTCCTCAGCTGTGTTCCCCGTGTGTTCCCACTTCCCTCATTACCTTCTGTGTGTTTATGTCAGAGTATCCCTTTGTTCCGTGTTGCGTCGTCCCTCTAGGTTGTGTGCGTTCCCCCGTGTCTTCCCAGCGCCTCAGCTTCAGTTTCTCCCAGTATAGTTTTGTATGACTTCTTATATTCCTATTAATAAAGACCTGCCTTTTGAGTTTATCCCCGTGTGTCTTGAGCCGTGCATTTGGGTCCTCTCTTGCCTTCACACAGCCGCCGCCTGACATGATTAATTTATCCACCATCTAACTGTTTACTAGATAAAATTCCTTTAAGTTCAAGGTAAAATACACAGTACTATCTATCTTCTCATTTAAGTATAGGCAAAAATAAAAAAGTCAACCAAAGTCCTGGACTATATTCAAGGCCCTATGTCAGCATATGTCTGTTACTTTGCAGTAATAAATCACCAACAGCTACAGAGACAATGTTCAGGAGGGATTTTTTTTAATGCTTTATTGATGTTTTATTCATCACGCTGAACATCTCCAGGTTATACTGCACCAACCAAGCTTACTGATAACTTTTTTTGCATCAGTGAAAACAAGAAAAAGCAGGAGCTAAGCAAAAATCCAATGAAATATATTTACTATCCTCCTGTTTGTGAGTCTGAGGATAGCTTTGAGGGATAACTGCTAATTAGCATTTTAAAAGGAATTAGCTCTGAATAACAGTTTTAGTATATTTTCAAAGACTGAAGTTTATTTGAAATGATTTATCTTTACTGGATGACAAATAATCATCGACACGATATCTCTCTTGAAGGTCCTGTTGAGTGTAAATTATATTGCTGTCTATATGGAGACTTAAATTGAATCATCTAAATAGATGAGTTGTTATCATTTTATATGAATCAGAAAAGATAGTCTGATACATCTAGACAATATTTACTATCTAATGAGATTAAATTTTTCTTCTACACTCATCTAGGTGGCTGATTCTTTAAGATGTAGTTGTATTATTTTATAAATGAAAGCTTTAAAAACAACATATATTGTGTGTGGGTAAAACATATTGCTGCCAACAGATATCCAAAGCTTGTTTAAAGTGAGTTGGACTGCTATGATATGACTTGAGAGCATCAATCTTAATAAAATGCTGAGTCAAGACTGGCTGCAGACATCAGTAAAAGAAATTTTTCACAGGAATTTATTCAGTCCTGTGAAAAATCAAGTGCACCTTATGATTCAGTAGCTTGTAGAACCACTTTTAGCATTTGACTGTGGACAACTTTGGTAAACAGAGGAATTTATCGCCAAGTCAGCAACTGCAAGATGGCTGAGTAAGCAAAACAAATCCAAAATCTTCATGAAAATTGACCACTGAAACAATGTCCTTTGGACAAATGAGAGTTTAGTCACATCTGTCCAAAACACATTTTTCCTGAAGTCTTGTGGTTTGTTTAGATGAAACTAAGCCGCGCTGCTATGTTCTTTTAAAAAATAGGCCATCTCCTGGCGACCTGTGCAAATTTCCAAACTTCTTCAATCTTTTTCTAATTATACTGTCATGAACTTTCGCCTTTAACATTCTAACTGAGCTTGAATGATCTTTCTTTCTCAAACCTCTAATCAGAGCTGACTTCAGCAAAGTAATATATCCAAACTTCCTTCAGGTTTGTTGCTACCAGCTTTACATTGGAAGATTGAATTACTTAGATTCATTAATCCCCACACTAAAGGGACTCGAGAATTATAAAACACTTAGCAGTTAGCCTTTTAAGGAAAGTATGATAGATGTGGTAAAAGCAATTAATTGGCTTTTACAGCTTCCATTAATAAAGTATGACATCCAATTGTGATGCATTACTCACTTCACCTGTGCTGATTAACTATGACAGGGTGAGACCAGAAGATAAAAGAAACAAAGGGCTCTGTGCTGGGCCCTAAATTATTTATATTATACATAAATGACATATGTAGCATTTCCAAACTGTTAAAATGTGTATTGTTTGCTGATGATACCACTCTGTATTGCTCAGGTAAAAACCTAGAACAGCTTCTGACTACAGCGGAAAAGGAGTTAAATATATTAAAAAACTGGTTTGATGTAAATAAGTTATCATTAAATATAAAGAAAACAAAATTGATTATTTTTGCTCTGAAAAATGTATCTAAAATCAGGGTTAATGGAATTGAAATTGAAAGAGTGTACGAAAATAAATTTCTAGGAGTGATAATTGATGATAAGCTGAGTTGGAAGTCTCATATAAACTATGTGAAAACAAAAATGTCAAAAACCATTGCTATTCTCTATAAAACAAAGCATGTCCTGAACAAAAAATCATTATACACACTCTATTGTACTCTGTTGCTTCCATATATGACTTACTGTCTGGAGATATGGGGTAATGCATATAAAACGAACACTCTTCCTATTTTCAAGTTGCAAAAAAGAGCTATAAGAATTATAAACCAATCAAACTATATAGAACCAACTAACATTTTGTTTATTAATCTGAATACCCTGAAATTTTATGATTTAGTTGAATATAAAATGGCACAGATAATGTATAAAGCACAAAATAACTTGCTTTGCCCCAGTACTCAGAAGCTGTTCAAAGTCACAGAGAGTCAATATGACTTAAGGGGAACAGATTTCTTTAAAAAAAACAAGATAAGGACAAATATAAAGCAGAGATGTGTTTCTGTTAGAGGAGTTAACCTGTGGAATAGTTATGACAGTGATTTAAAAAGGTGTAGTTCATTTTCCTTGTTTAAAAATATGTTTAAAAATAGAGTATTAGAAAAATATATATATCAAGAATGAAAAGAGCAAAAAAAAACAAAAACAAAAAACAAAAAAACCTCTTGATTCTTTTGCTTTGATGTAGTTACTTACTAAGGTGGAAAGTTTTTTGTTTTTTTGTTTTTTTCTTGTTTGTTTGTTTGTTTGTTTTGTTTTTGCTTTGTTTTATTATTTGCTTCGAGCCCTGTGTACAGGAGCTGCATGCTAAAAGATCTTTTGTTAAAAGGGTTGGCGTAATAAGCAAATGCTTCAGCCAATACCTTTTGATTAGCCTTGTCTCATGCTTTCTTGCTTTGTGGTAGATCTTTGTTCTGTCTTCACTGAGATATTTGAATGCTAATCAATAAAACATATCACTCAAGGTAAGTTGTAAAATTTAGCCCCGTCATACATACAGGTGTTGATTCACATTCAGTAAATCACCTCTAAGCCTCTTGCTGTACAATATGACGAGAAAGAGTCTTCACAAGGGCAGAGGGATAAATGTTGCACAGGTGATTTAAAAGTAATTCACCCCTTGCTGATATGGGCCTCTCACTTAGGAGAACACTGCAGGCTGTCAGACAAGAGATCCATGAAGACCGTCCCATTAGCGAATCCCGTGGTTTCCACCTGCTACTGTTAGACCTTCAAGGATCTGCGGCCAGGCCTGTAAGTGTGCATTACCATCGGTCCATGTATACTCAACCTTCAGGATCGGCAGCCTGTTTTCCCAGGTTTCAGTCAGAAGAAGCTAGTACTGCTGCTTCTTTCCCACCACCCTCACAGCCTGAAAACATCCTGAAGTGACAGTCGTTGTCTGAGATAGTGGCTAATACAGCCGTGCCACATCTCATTTAATACTGAATCTCCTCCGGCATGTTTGAACAGCCGAGAGTGCGAAAAGGAGGCCCCAGCATGGTGTTAATGGTGCACAAATGACAGCGCACACAGCTAATGCCCTATACACACACCACTGCATAACACACACACTTCAAGTCATATGATACACAACACAGTGTGATTAGGAATTGTTTATACAACACCAGGGAGATTGGGCAGCCATATTAATTTCCCCAGAGTCAGAGAACCACAAATTTTAATCAGTGAATGTAAACTCAATACAAACATGCGTATTATATGTATAAGTGCTTGTAAACATTTCCTGTTTTCCTACTATTTTTTCGACACGCACCACCTTTAAACATCTGTTCATAGCATTGTCATGTCTGTTATGTTGCTTTGGTATAATATTCAGAACAACTTATTGCTAAAATAATGCAGACAGGAATTCACAACAAGAAAGCTTAAGCTGCTTATGCTGCCTGAGGCTTTTGTAGCCACCGTGACAGACAAAATGCTTACAGTGGTTTAAATACCTGCACAGTACAGATAAATAAAATGAGAGGTGGGAAAGTGGAAAAGCTTGGTGGTGTTCAGTTGTAAACAAGTGTCTGCAAACAGAGCAATTTCTGGTTGTGCTATGCAAAATTAAACTCGAAATTAAGCCTTAAAGGAGCACCAGTTTTTCAATTTTCGATCTATGCTTTTTATTTCATGAAAAAACGAAGACTTTGATATTATATACAAGACAAAGAAGATTCCCTTTTTGTGCTTCACCCTGCTAGGTAGATTGCATGCACTGCAATTTTCTTTACTTAGATCTATTTATTTATTAGGCATGAATAAATAACGTGATTACGTGACAGTTGTGATTTAGCCAAATGTTAAATTTTACTTTTTCAGGCTCAGGGCAATAAAATGTTAAAAATTAAACATACTTAAAAGAAAACAACCTACTGAAGATTTGCAGGTATTAGACTCCCTGCTCATGTTCACCCCAACAAAAGCTGCCGGTAAATTTGTTGTTACAAGGTTTCATGTTACTTATGGCAAATTTTGGCACCACTATCCCAGCGTCACAACAGAATTCAAGACTCATCAGACCAGCCAAAGTTTTACTAATCTTCTATTGCCCAATATCTGTAGCCTTCCTGTCAGAACAAAGTAGTCTGGCCATTCTTCGTCGACCTCTGGCATCAACAAGGCATTTTCACCCAGACAAACTACCCTTCACTACATATTTTCTCTTTTTAAGACCTTTTTCTCTAAACTCTAGGGAGCTCAGACTAGCCCATCTGGCACCAACAACCATGTCATAGTCATAGTCACTTAAATCACCGTTGTCTGCTTGCCTAAATGCCCTGAGTTGCTGCTTTGCGATCAGCTAATAGATCAGCTGTACTCAATAAAGTGCATGGTGAGTGTACAAGACCGCTCTGAAAAAGTGAAGACATTTTGACAGAAAGAAGAGACAACAAAGTTACAATAAAGTGAACATCCTGGCAAATCCTGGCATCCCACAGATGTTAGCACATCTGGCTGTGGAAAAACTGACACACAGTGGTGACAAAATCAAAACTTTAGTCAACAGAATAATGCACACTTTGTTTAGCAAATCTTTCTTCTCTAAAAACATTCAGTTTCCTTAGCTACAGTAGATGTTTTATGTTTTTAAAAAAGTTCTTGTTCATTATTAATGGTAAATGGTAACTGGCTTTTCATAAACCAGTAAAAAAGCTTCAGGGATCAGTTGATATGATCACAGTTGATTTTTACTCTTTGCTGAATCTTCAGCATAGGTACGTAACCGCAAATCCCTGTGAAGCCCTACAACATAAACCTACTCTGTAACCTGATGTGCACCGGTGCAACACTAGTTATTCTGTGAGTTTCCTGCTATTTTTTCAATGCAGTTCTTGAATGAATCAGTGAGTATAACAGTCATAGCTTCAACATAAAGAATTAACGTCAGTATAACAGATGTCAAATTCCTGAAGGGGAATTGCGAAGCATGTCAGAATGGATGTGAAGAGATGAGGGACAAATATATTTGCCTCTGGGGGGGAAAACTTTCCCTCATCAAAGAGAGACCAGAAGAAAAAAAAGTGCCAGGATTTTATTTGTTTTGACTGGCACTGCATATAAAGCACCAGGACATGAGCACAAGGTAATTAATGCTACGCAGAAGAAGGCTGGCCTGCAGCGCCAGAGGCTCTACAACATTTCATTGCAACTTTGTCACACTGTCATGGCTTTAAGGAAATTTGAATAGAGTGTAGCCATCATTCATTTTATTCTTAACACTTATTTTCCTTCTCTGATGGGCTAAAAAGAACCTTTTCAATGAATTTCCAGAAGACATTTGGACTTCTCAAAGTGGAAAAATAACACTCACATCTCTGTGAGCTACATTAATGTATTGGTATGCACAAAACACCACAACCCTTGGTTTGCCTTACTTTCAGGGAATGCAGCCATGATAGATACTATTATTTAAACCTATGCTAATATGTATTCTGTATTAATGTTTTGATGCCAATTAAGCCCCTGTACAGTCACCCAGAATTAGCCAAAAAGTTATATTAGTAAAAAAGAAAAAACGTTTTCCAGTTATACAAAGCTCAACCTTCAAGTGTCAGTAGTCACTGTGCTTCAAAGACTGACTGATGTAACTGCTGCAATGCGCCTACTCTACCATTCAGGCTGGCTTGCTTTATCAAAATGCATCACTGATTATGTGAATCTAGGAATATGTGATAGTAACCGGAGAAGCAACCGCTGCAATGATGTTTTTAAAAAGGCAAACGAACACTAATCTTATTTTATATCTGCTCCATTCTTTTCCGAGCTGGCCTGAATACTACACTACTACTATTCCCAGCCTCCCACGCCCAACCCCCTGCATTGTACAACGCCTAATTGCCAGAGTGAGGCCGCTCATTAAAAGTGACAGAACTGATGTCACTAACCACAAGCCTTGAGACCACAGCGCCCTATCAGAGCGGCTAAATGCGAAGCTGAGGAAAAGCCATTACTGCTGTGATCCCACGCTCTAGCATCATGGCGAACAAATGGATGACCTCAGTTTTCCCTCCACTCACCATCCTTTTATATCGCATGACTGTTGCCACAGACACAGAAAATGAAAACACCTCCATTATCAATTACGAATAAAAAATTTTTTTTAAAGCTCGCTCACTACTAAAGTGAGGAGACGTGCACTGCACTGACAGTAGGAGAATTCTTCTTACAGCTTGTAAAGTCAGGTCTTGATTCTTCAGGCTTTATCATTAAAGGGTGAAGGAGATAAGGGGAGACTGCAAAAAGATTGCAGCTCCATCACCAGCGGGCTACATATGCACCAGCTGCATCCACATGCATTGAAGTTTTTCTGATGTGCCAGTGTGAGTCCACCTCTGCATGAGTTCATCCCTCAATGCTAGAACTTCACTTCACCTACATACAGTAACTTAACAATAAATTTCACTGCTCAGCTTTTTCTATTATCATCTTTCTTTCTTTACTGTCCAGCATGATTTTAATTCATTTTTATCAAATAAATGTGTTATCATTGTGGAACACATGGTTATCTTCACAACCATGCTGTGTAAAAAGCAATTGACGAGTAAAACTAAACCACCAACTGATGATTCTGATTAGTACACGACCCGCTCTAACTCCTGAGCTACAGTTACCACAGTTGACTATAAATTAGAAAATTGGGCAGGTCATCTACTAAACGGAACATTTGTAGTTTGATCCCTGATACTGAACCACAAATTTTGCATGTTAAATAGGAAGAACTTAGTCAGAAAAAGCATAGAAAAGTGCTTGTATGAATGGTCCAATGGGTAAATGAGGCATATTGTATAAAGAGCTTTGACTGCTCCAGAGGAGCAGAAAATCATTATATACAAACCAGTACATTTACCATTTAAATGTTAGTTTCTTATTATTAGGAATTTTTTCAACAAGTAATACTGTAAGGCAGCAGATTAGTTTTTAATGGCAGTGATAAGAATAAAAAGACTTTCATTTGCTGTTTTTAATTATTTGCTGTAGGCATTTTTTTGCAATCACTGTCTGGTTAGATTTATTCACCAAATTAGAGCTCAAAGCTGCCTTAGAAGTTTCTTAGTTATGCTTCGGCTCAGAAACATTTTACTTTTCTGTGGAACATCCTTCTGAGGATTTCACCTGGAGCCATAACACTCCCTTCCCAGTTAAGAAGGTACATCAGCATCACTACTTTCTCAGGAGGCTGAGGCATGTTGGACTTGGGGGCTTAGTTCTGAACCTATTTTGCACCACCACACATCTATACAAGCAGATGCAAGAGGCTTGACATGAGGCTGCAGAGCAGAACCACCAGACTGAGGAACAGCCTCTGCTGCTGTCAGATTGTTGAACTCTGGTAGTGCTCTGTAGTCTGCTGCTGCCAGATAAAGGTCAAAAACATGAGAAACATCTTGCATTTGGACTATCCACTGTACCTTAAATGTTCTTATTACCTCTGACAAAGAGCTTATGTATTTGGTAGCATTTGTGTGGGTTCGTGGCATTCTGTCTGTAAACACAATAGCTCGAGAAGTTTTGAATGAACTCTGATAAAACTTTGTAGGAGTGTAGAATGGGGTCATGTCAGCAATCCATTAAAATCTGGATTGCACCCACCACAGGTCTTTAAGGTCAACTTAATGATTGACCTTAAGGTCAAAGGTCAAAAACTGAAAAATGGTAAATGGTAAATGGCCTGTATTTGTATAGCGCTTTTACTAGTCCCGCCTAGGGACCCCAAAGCGCTTTACACGTCCAGTCATCCACCCATTCACTCTCACATTCACACACTGGTGGAGGCAAGCTACAGTTGTAGCCACAGCTGCCCTGGGGCAGACTGACAGAAGCGAGGCTGCCATATCGCGCCATCGGCCCTTCTGGCCAACACCAGTAGGCGGTAGGTGAAGTGTCTTGCCCAAGGACACAACGACCGAGACTGTCCGAGCCGGGGCTCGAACTGGCAACCTTCCGATTACAAGGCGAACTCCCAACTCTTGAGCCACGATCGCCCCCTGCCTAATTACGTAGACACTGTCTACGTAATTAGTAATTATGTTGTTAACATGTAAAAATCACTTTATAAAGATTTAAAATATCATATTAGACTTGACCTCTGACCTGTCCTAAAGGTCAGTAGATTGATCTGACGGTCAAAGTGATAATAATGCTAGACAGAGCTATTTAAAAATCTTTTTACTGCCGTTGTTTGTATTGACAACATATTGGCATTTATTGAGTGATATACAGGAATTCTTAACATCACATGACTTTGAACCTCTGGTCTCGTCCTCAAGGTAAAATAAATTTACATAAGTGCTTAAAATTAAGCTGCCTTTGTTCGTTATAGCAACATGATTTTTACTGCACTACAAACTTCTTAAAGTAAAAAGAACAAAGAAATTATATATTTTTATATATGAGAGTATATAAAAATGAATGAAGATGTACAAAATACGTAACTGCCCCATTAAAATTAAATGTTGCCCAGAGAGTGAGCTGCTTTGGCAGAGGTTTGAGCTTCTGGAGTGCTTCTTGTTTATTCTTTATTTTCTTATTTATTCTAAATGACACTGTGAATAAGCTCAAGCTGTCTGTTCCTAGTTTGTGTACATGTCGCTCTTTCATGTTCTCGTTCTTGTTGCCTTTTAATTGCACCCAATTACAATTTTGCTTCTACTCGTGCAAATATATGTGTTGGAATGGCAATAAAACACTGACTCCCACTACAAAAGGGCAGTTTGTGTCCACGCACATGAACATAATACACATTGTCTAATTTTTTGTTGCTTTGCCATGATACTGAGCTGGTAATGTGTGTGTTTGTGTGCGTATGTGTGTGCACAGATGAAACAGCATCTCCGATAAGCCGGTTCTGCTGAGAAACTCGATCTTGTCAAAATCACTGACAGCACTCTGCTTACATGCCCTCCTCATCACCACAAACCTGGGCTCAATTTACTTTTTCCAATTCAACTGTCCATCCCAGTTTTCACTTCCTCTTCAGCTCGTATGTCACTTTCTCTGCATGCTTCAGTGTTTCTACATTGATCTCAGTCTAATTTATAGCATGTGTCAAATACAATGCCATGGCTGAAGACATGGTCACATAAATTCAGTCAGAACAGTTCATTCAACCAGAATTTGTGCATATTTATCAGTGATTGTGGTAGGCTGAAAACATGCTGCAGGCATTCCTGTTAATGCTGTTTTTTTGTCTCAAATATTACTGAGCTGACTGTCTTCATTAGTAAAACACTGAAAACTGTTACTGAAAATATTACTAGCCCTGCGAGAGACAAGTGGATTGCTCAGTTATGAATTCAACCCTTCCTTTTCTCTTGAAATTGAATAGCTTTGAAGCCACCTAAGAGAATGTTATCTAGTTAATTCACTTATCTTATTCTCTGAGTCTTATTTTGTTGTCAAGCTGGACACTGATAAAACTGCTCTCCATTCCCTAGTTTCTGCTGCTGGAAACCAGATGGTGCAGAAATAATTGACCACACACTTGTCAAGTAAAGGGCTTCACAACTCTTTAAAAATAGATGCTCTTGTGCTAAGAGATAGCACTCACGCCTCAAGTAAAAACTTTCTTTTCACTGAAAAGCAGTTTTTTTGTTCTCCTTCTTTGCAACAACAGAACAAATGACAGGTCAGCATCTCAAATCTCAGAAAGAAATCATGTTCTTTGATAATTAAAATAAATGTGTTGTGTTATTGCTACAGCGAAGCCACCATAACATACCATAGTATAGCAAATATAAACTGAATCACATGTTTCTGCTTTATACATTTGCTTAACAAGGAAAAGATCCCTGATTGAGTTCTGGGTAGGAGACATAAACCCCAGCGGAGATGTAAAAACTCTGCTAAATCAAATATGCAGAGCTACCCCCTATATGTCTGACTTGTGGAGGGTAGCTCTGCAAATGAAACTCCTTCTGCATAGGCTCCCTTGTGGATATAAGAGCAGCTTCTCTAAGTAAGATACTGGGAGAAAGTTATCACTCAGACATATAGTGAGTGCAATATAAATCTGTTTTTTACAAAGTTAGCATTTCTAGAAAATGCATGGCGGATGACCGCCCCTCCATGAGTCTGGTCTGCTGGAGGTTTCTTCCTGTCTATTGTTCCCATCCCACTGTTGCCAAGTACTTGCTCATAGCGGATAAAGTGATTGTTGGGGTTTTCTCTGTATTACTGTAGGGCAGGGGTGTCAAACTCCAGGCCTCGAGGGCCGGTGTCCTGCAGGTTTTAGATATCACTCTGGGTCAACACACCTGAATCAAGTGATCAGTTCATTACCAGGCCTCTGGAGAACTTCAAGACATGTTGAGGAGGTAATTTAGACATTTAAATCAGCTGTGTTGGATCAAGGACACATCTAAAACCTGCAGGACACCGGCCCTCGAGGCCTGGAGTTTGACACCTGTGCTGTAGGGTCTTGACCTTACAACATAAAGTTCCTTGAGGCAATTTTCTTGGTATTTGCTGCTATATAAATAAAACTGAACTAAATTTAATTGAATTTCTCGAGGCAAACCTTGCAAACAACCCATATTTGTTCATTAACTTCATTATTCAACATGCTAACTGAGACTTATAGAGTCTAAGAAGTAGCGCTTGGGTTTCTTGCCAATTCTCTGACCATTGCTGGGTCTGAACTTGTTGTTAATTTGCTGAAACAACCACTCCTGGGAACATAGTGTTGACACACAGCTGATGAACTCAAACTTGTTGATTATCTGTTAATCAAGTGCATTTGATCAGCAGCATGTGGAAGCTACTAACCCTCCTAAATTCTGTGAAAACAGTAAAAGTATACAAACTGTCCTATAAACACTCTCTTTTTTACACAGCTGTTACTATACAGTTGTTATTAAAGAAAATTATGTCTCTGTGTTGACCTACACTTCTTTAAACTGGTAGTTTTATAATTCATTCATAGAAAACCAGTATGAATAAATCATGTAATGCATAAATCACACTCAAAACAAAATCTTGGGATTATCTTCTACATAGTAATTTGCACCTATACATTTTATTTCCTTTATTTTCATTGCTCAAATTTCCACTTTACCTTCCCTCCAGCTCTATACCAGCAAAGAAAATATTCTGCTATGGTCATCATTTATTCAGTATACCGAGAGTTGGGAAAGCTCCTCCCCGGAGCAACGCAGAATCTTAAAACCCGGTGAAGTTTATTATCTATTTTTAGCATCAGCAGTATTCCAGCTTGTGTCTGCTCCTCTGGAAACTGCTTCTACTCTACTCAATACTGGTGGTCAAGTGTTCAAGTGAAGCAGCACTGAAATGTGATCTCCAGAGGTGGATCACAGTGAATCCTTCAACTTATGTTTTAAGAGTATTTTATGCTCAGGAGACTTACAGTATATGAACGTAGTATAGTGTATATTAGTTTAAAAACCTCACCCTGACAGTGATACGTTCCACTCTCATATAACAAATAGGCCTTACTTGAATACTGGCTTCCCAAACATGATTATCTATGAGCAGTAGGAAGTAGCTTGGACGTAAACTCACTGAGGTCTCCTCCTGCTCACTTTGATGAACCACAATATGCCAGGAAATTCATAGGACTGGTCAGGCTGACCAGAATTTTAGCTGAGACTGAATACAGCTGCCATTTCAGCAAACTTTGAATCATATTAACTGACAGGAAAGATGAGAGTAGTGTGATTTTATTTATAAAAGCAAATGCTCACAAACTGAGGAGGCTAGTAGATAAATATATCAGAATTTAAGGAAGATGTTGGAGTTTGTTCACCTGCACTTCTGCTAATGACCAGCATGAACTCCTCTGACTGCAAGGAAAAGTCAGAATGCCTACAAAAGTGGATGACCCGATTGGTTTATATCCTCACTCACAAGTTTCACGTCTTCTTCAATAAACCATGATGTTCCCTTTGAAAACTATGGTGTGAACAGAACGCTTTGTAGCCTGGGTCTCATGTGGTTGACAAGTTGCCGCTGTCTGAGCTTGCAGTGTCCTCACATTCTCACTCTGACCTCCTCTAGCTTGTGATGTCTATAAAACATGTCGACAGCCAAACTGCTAAACTCGAGGCTTCAACACAGTCATCCGCAAGAACGGGCGTCAGCGGTTGCTGCCATCCTTTAAGTGTAGTTTGTAGAAAGTGTCAATAATATGGGGTCATTCTGGGGTTTTATCAGTAAGGAAAACACAGACATCTGAACAGTAAGTACAAATTCTGAAAAAACACTTAGAATCGTAGGAAATTACTGGAAGCTGTTGCAAAATGAATCTTCTAATGTCCTTCTGTTATTTGCATGCTATCTACAGTGCTTTGTCTGCATGGTTCAAATCTCTTGACATCTTGTTTGAAAAATTAAAATTGTTATATCTGCAGGGCCAAAACTGAACTCTGTGGCGATGCGCAGTGCATGCAGGACTCTCTGTTCTTTGCTCTGCTAACTAGTCAGGGGGAAGCCCTGGTGTTCTGCAGCTAAAAGCCCCACCATATAATGAATAATGAATTCCCCATCCAGTCTATCCGAATACTAGTTCAAAGGCTTCTATCGTTATGCATGGACCTGCATCAAGCCACACAGCTCTATGCTAATGGCCCTGAACTCCAGGGGCTGGACAGAGCCTACTGAGCCATGCAAATGTTTTACTGCTAAGGTTGAAGAATACAACGATGGGGAGGGTGTGATGAGGACCCAGGGGCTGGGGAAAAAATGTATGCCTGGCCACCAGCAGCACACAACACTGCAACATTTTCACACAGGCACACATTCACACAGGCTCGGAAACTACTGTAAGCGCGATTCATCCCATAGAAAGCTTGATCGTGTTATTGATGCTGAGTGACACTAACTACCTCCCCAGCACTCCGAGACTGAGATGTGAGAATTGGGAGAGGTTGTCATAAGAAATCACATTTCAGCCTCACCACTTAGTTGATACCAGTTATATGCAGAGTCAAAGATATTTTGGGATTCATTTGTCTGGTTTTCTTCTTTTTAGTCTTACATCATAATACAAAAAACAATGCTGCCTCTGCAGGGACTGTACACATAAAGCGTCTGTGTGTGTGTGTGTGGGTCTGTGTGTGTGTGCCTGTGTGACTAGGCTAAGTTTGTACAGTCATTTCAGCATTTTCCTGATTAGACTGAAAACAAAAGCCCCTGTTATCAGGGAAGGAAGCAGCACTCAGCTTGTGAGCCATCAAACGAAGAACATTTTCTCTGTTAAAACCAGCAGCTTAAAATGAGAAAAAAACAGAAAGCATGATGTAAAACCTCCTCTGGGAAGGTACTGTATATATTTGAGAGTGCTTTCCTGTTTGTTTTTCATTTTTCATTCCTTGGCTTTATCCCCTACCTCTGTTCTGTCTCTTTGGCTTCTGCTCTGTGTGGATTTCCTACTGCACTTCGCTCTTGATCCCTTGGCTTTCATTTCTTTCTTATTTCCCCTCTCTGCTCCTTTACACGAGTCTACATTGGAATTCATCATAATGCTGGTTTCACAGTGCAATGGGAGCTTGCAGAAATAGTATTGGGAATATTTCACAGAATTTCAAAGCAACCAAAATCAGAGACTTACCAACCAGCACCCGAGGGACGCAGGTAAATCCTTTGGGTTTTCAAAGAGACGCTCAGAGCAATGCAGCTGCTCAGAATAATGCAATTTACTAGATTTAAAGTAAAACAGTGAAACCTTCTTTTACAAATGAAAGAAACCTCTAAGTCGGAAAGAAGGGCTTTTTAAGGGACCACCTTTTTCCTAACTAAAGCAATGGAGCATGAAATGCCCAGTTTAATTGCAACACTGTTCAACACTGCCTCGTCTCTCTAACCTTTATAGACCATAAGTGAACAGAAGAGAGTGATTAAAAGCCACTTGGTGAGATGTCAGCCACGTGCAGGGAAGAGCCACTCACGAATGGTTGCTAATTTTTGAATCAGAACAGTAATGAGGTGTTAAAGCAAGATCCTTCAACCTAGAGGTTAGCATTGGCACGCTGGGAGTTATCTAAGTGTCTGCATGAGCATTAAGAAATTACAACAGTGGGGTCTTGGTGGCCCATTTCTATCTAAGATAAGATAAGATAAGATAAGATAAGCCTTCACATTGTTCACACACTGAAAATCATCACACATCACACATCACATTTGCACTAAGTACCGCAGCAATTTCCTTATGTTGTAAACCTGCTCAACATTTGGCAATAAAACCCTTTCTGATTCTGATTCTGATTCATCCACAACAGTCAGCCAAAAAATGAAATAACTCAAATAACATTACAACACTTTCCTATTATTGAGTTTTTTTAGTTTATATATATATATATATATATATATATATATATATATATATATACATATATATATATATGTGTATATATATATATATATATATATATATATATATATATATATATATATATATATATATATATATATATGTATATATATATATGTATGTATGTAGTGTATTTTGTGTGTTTGCTCAATAAATTGCTGCACTCTTTTGCCATTGTCCTAGCAAAATATAAATAAATGAAGGGTGGCTCAAGACTTTTGCACAGTATTCAGTATTTACAGTATAACTGTACTTTTTGATGTACATTTGTATTGCTAACAGTTTTCCTCTAAGGCATCTCCATTTACAGTATTCAACTGAATTCTTAAAGGAAGTGGTATTACTGAACAATGCATCCTCTATTTTTAGAGCAGTTTCTTACACTTTGTGCATGTACATTGCTTCACTTTGTATTCACCTTTTATTTGCACTCTGTATGCTGGTATAGGGTCAAGCACTTTGAAAACCCTGGTGTAGAGAAAAGATGGACAAAATACAAAAAAAGGGCAAGATTTCTATCTATGTCATCCGACATTCATTTGGTATCTTTTGGGGGATAAAGTTCTTACTCACGAACACAGCAGGCTTGTATACTTGTACTGAATACAGTGAGAATAATTTAGCTGAATCACTTAATTCAAGTAAAGGCTAGCATCCTTAAAATGTGCCAGACTTTGTCTGAATTAAATAAAGATTTTGTTAAACAGCTGTCAATGTTTTGGATAAAGCTGTTCCTAAAGATATTAACATCAAATGACTGATAAACCACACAGAGCCCTGACTTTATTCATGTAAATGTAAAATCTTACAGTGATCATTTCAGTCATTACCAGCAATGTGCCTTTTTTCACCTTTTCCACCTCAGTTCAATAACAGAACCTGCAGCCAGTGAAATCAGCCAATTCTGGATTCTTAATAATTGCTGATTGGTCACCATTGACACAGGTTATTGTATGACAAATCAAATAAAGATACTGACCTCATTAAAGTGTGCCACCTCCTCACAGTTCTCTGCTATACGGCTGTAGAAGGGCAGACCTGAAAAATAAGGAGGAATTTAGTCATTAAAACCTGGTTCAGTAACACCATTGTGCCTGCTGTCATCCCACTTTGAGTGGGTGGGCTCACTGCATGGGGCACGTACAAAGCACGAGAAAGAGCAGTCAGTTGGTGTTTACTTAAAGCTGCATTAATTATGAAACAATTTAGTTTTAAGACTTTATCCAAAGTAGCAAGCAGGTAAGTGATTATTGAAGCTCTGTGCACTGTGATGTGGGGGTTTTTTTTTTTGCAGCCACAGGACTTGGAGTTGACCATGAACTCCCTTGTATACCAAAATATTCTAGAGTGAAATGTTTTAAATATATAAAGCTTTTCCTGTGTTGGAGATGCAACAGGACAATGATCCAGCAGCAGATCTACAGCAGAATGGCTGAAAAAGAAAATAATCAAGATGTAATCTAAACCTGGACCTTAGGAGACTTCTGCATAAACAAACCCAAACTGAAGCAGCATTGTAAAGAAAAGTGGGAAAACATTCTTTCTCAACAACGTGAAAGACTGATAGTCATACAGAAAAAAATAATTTAAAGTTATAATTGCTAAATGTGGTTCTACAAGTGACTTAAGTCAATAAGGGTGCACTTGGCCTTGTCAGATGCAGGTTAGAACCTGAATCCATCAGTTCACTGAGACGTTTATTAAAGTGAAAATGGGGTGACATAAAATCAGCTTACTCATCTCATAAAGAGCTGCGAAAAGACAAATTATACTTTAAGTACCTGACAAATGTAAATATGAAACAGCTGCGTGGAGTCACCAGAGGCAGAAAGGAAATGCAGACAATTAAATGACTACAGTGTGACTCACTGTGCGACACAGAGAGACTGCAGAAGAATGTCAAAAATATAAATTAAAATCATATTTTTCCATTATTAGAGCTAAAAGTATGTGTGTCAGCCAATGAAAGCTGTTGTCTACTCAGAGTTTATATTGGGAAAGGGACCTTTCATTGAACAGTAACCTGACTCACTCATGCGACCTGGTTGTTGTGCTCACCTGGTTGCTTTGTGATGCTTATGAATGATCCTGCACCACAGTGTGCATTCTGCTTTGTTCTGATAGTTTGCTTTGTGCATCTGAGCCTTTATGAAGCTCTGTTGATGTCTATTTGTGTGCTTGTGGGCACATCAGCTGCCATACACAGGGAGACACACAAACGCATACAGACGCCTACAATGTTAATTACAGTCCCTGTCAGTTTGGCTGTAATAATGAGGGTAAATGGAGTAAATACATTGTGCCAGGCTCAGATATTTTAGATATTATAAGTGCAGAAAGTATCTTTTCACACATTCAAAAGCACAAAACCTTCAGGTTTTAAAAATGTCATGCTTGACGTAAGCTTATTGTTATAATTTTACCAATGCACAAATATGACTCTAGTTTATAATCCTACTTCCAGGTGCTCCTGTCTCTCTTTGCCTTCACTCCTACGCTCTCTTGAACCTTATAAATCCCCTAAACCTTTGAATATTATTTTAGAAAATAAACACCACTTCAGTGTCGGAGAGGGAGAGAGACAACATTCCTCCTACATTATTGAAAAGAGCGGCACTGCTGTCATACCAGTGTTTTCATCCAACTAGATGTGGGCTTAGAAAAGCAGACCATGTGACACTTATGTAAGGTGCTCCACACCAAACTAAAACAACATTCTGCTAATCGGTGCGGCTTTTGGCCTTGATGAAACAGTAAAGATAAAGAGTTAAAGAGCTGCTACAAAGGACCTGAGCTATAAGAAAGAAAATGAACAGAGAGTCATTTTTTGTTATCTCAAGCAGATAGATGAAAATTAAAAGAGTGAAAGATGGAGAACACTGTGTAAGTCTGAAACCCACATGAATGAAGAGGGCGCAGAGGTGCATTTAAGGCTTTCTTAAGTTTTTGCAAGAATGTGGTTAAAGCAGAAAACTCGAGTGTTGAGTAGAAACATGGAAACATTTGGGTTTTTTTAATGCAGTTAATTTTACCTTATTTCCTGGTGCATTAGGGGGCAGTAAGTGGCATTACAAGCTGAATAGGTGCCCTAATTTAAAAAGTAAACGTCTGTTTGCAGAATAAAGTGCTACACAGAGGAAAGGAATTTTAAAAATATCCGCAGGATACAAGAAATTGCCCCAAGCTCTGTTCCTGCCTGTGAATCAGGAAGACTCTGAGTAATAAAAAGAACAAACAAACTGTCCAAGCAGCTGTGCTAAGTGCCTAGAGGTTAAAGAGAAGTTTGATAAGTGCCAACGTAGAGGAAGACAGCCTGGGTGAATGAACTGAAAATTAATATTGTAAAGCACAGAGATAAGGTTTCATTAATTCTTGCATGGCTCTGTATTGCTGCAGGCTACTCAGAAGAGGAGCAGCAACAGCCGAAGTGCAGCTCTCTGATAAAGCCAAGAGCTGCCGATCACATAACCAGAATTCATCAACGACTTGTCGGGAAATCAATTACATTTTGAAGACCCTCCTTTGAAGGGACTTGACTTGGTTTATTGTTTCTGACAGCAAATAATAACAACCAGATAAAGTCAGATCAGAGATAGAACATCACGTCACATTTAATCCATTTTTATTAGCTGTCTTTATTGCACTGGCTTGAAGCTTTTTTATTACACCTTTTCCCCCTTCCAGAGATATCATGTTGATTCAGCTTCGGGGTGGTTATAGGACTCTTCTGACTTACAAAAATTAAGCATCTGATGATGACAAAATACCTCAAAAATAGAGACCTTAAAAGACCTTCGATCAGTAATTGCTGATTTCTGTAAGCAGCAAAGGGTTGACAAAAATGCAACTGATATTTTACATATTCATACTTGTACTCATACACTTCCTAGATGCTAGATAACAAGGCAGAAAGCTGGGGTACAAAGAAATGCCAGAATAATGACTGAATGAGTTTCTTACACCAGACACCCTAAAAAGAGAGATAAACTGAAGCTGTTCTGTAATTAAAAATGGCCCCAAACTCCTCCTGAACTTAGTGCAGGTCTGATACACAGCTACACAAAGCACCAAAGCACTTATTTCCCTGGCAGACCGCTTCCTCTCCAGACAGGAAGCGTTTTAAACTCTAAGTGCTCAGGAAACTCCACTGACAGCCTAAACCAAAAACCCACGGCGCCGGAGGATATGTGGGAATGCAGGGCTGATTAAGACACTGTGATTAACACACAAATTTGGGAAGTATTTAAAAAAATATTATTTAGCTCAAATAAATGAATAATTAAACTTAAATGTGCTGGAAGAATGGAGAAGAAATTGTGAGACTGAGGAAAAAATGACAAGATTTAAAAATGGAAATGAAATTTCCCCTCCAGCAGCTGAGTGGCTATTAATAAATATGCTTGAACTCTTTAACTGGATAATTTTGAATATGCAATTATTCAGCTTTTGGATGAAACTGATTTACTAAATGTTGGGCTTGATGTTCAACCATACGTGCAGCCACCTTTCCTGTGACTCTGCTATTCCTTCATATCTGTTTACTTCAACAAACTCATGCTAGAGGATCACAAAGGAAATTCCTATTCAGGTCATGGACTGTATTGGGTAGCAGAATAGATGTAAGATCCTAGTGCAGCTAGAATTCATTTACATACCTTTAATGTGGTATTTCTTATATATGTAAGATTGTCTGTGTTTCTGCTTGTTCTTTTGTTTCTTATTTTTTTAAATAGAAAACCCTCAGAGCTCACACTGAGTTTTGAATGAATGAAAAGCCAAGAGTGGAACAGGATTTTAAATAGCACTGAAAGTACAAGTACAAGATGTTCAAATAAAATCATAATTTTCAGTTTTAAAAGTCATAATAATTTCTGATATTTAACTGTTTTTTTTATTTGTCAGAAGGTTCAATAATTTAAAAAAAAAACTCAGAAATTTCTGGCGATTATTTAAAGGTTTGGAGTTAATTTATGTCTCTAAAACATACAAATAAACACAGACACACACAAAATTTTCTTGACATTTTTAAAAAAAAAAAAATTATACATGGATGAAGTGGAGCTACTCTGCTGACAGATGGACTTTTGAGGAAAGAGCGGACGATCCAGTTACTGACTGTGAAGGCATGGTTCATAGAATATCCAGACCCTGGTGCAATCACTGCAGCACAGACCACTGCACTAGAAGTTATCCTTTTTTCCCCCCAACAAACACACACACACACACAAACACACACACACACACACACACTGAGAGGAAAGGAAGCAGCAGTGCTCTTGAAACATCTTCTCCAGTTGTGATGCTGCATTGATTTCAACAGGGACTGAGCACCTGTCAGTGGACTGATCACTGTCCAGGGTGCTGAAAAACACACCGCTCCTCCTTCCTGTCTCAGTTTCTTTCACATTATTTTGCTCACACACCCAGCACACGGAAAGCAAACGACAAGCACGCGAAACACATGAATAAATCAACTAAACCCTTTTTTCCACAACTCGTTTCGTCTTCTCATCTCCTCTGAGAGAGAGTGCAAGGTCGTGGCTGCAATTCTGACTCTTAGATTTGAGTGAATTGGTTAGTACTCCAAAGATCTTACACAGAACATTCCCAAAGCTCCATCTTTAGCCACATCTCTAGCAATCGATGCCATCAGCTTAGTCTAAACTGGCCTCTTAAACACATTGTTCTAGTAAGTTGAAAGAAAGTAAATAAAATAACTGAAAATCAGTGATGGGAAATCGATGTTTCAGGGATGCCAAGATTGGTGTTTTTTTCCTCTTTTTTAGTGTACACTTAAAAAATAGAAGAGATAAAAGCTTTGAATTCACATTCACCATTCTTGGCAGAAATGGTATTAATTTTTGTAGTACTTTACATGATGTATATAACATATAAAGGAAAAAAAGACTTCAGTATCAGTATTTTACCATATTAACGAATATAATGAAATAAAACGTAAGGCTTGGATAACTTGGATAGAGCAGTTATTCTGTTTTGCCTGCAACTAAACTCTTTTTCTCGCTCTTCCAACTTTTTTATGCAGCGGCTGACTGGCTCTCATCACATTGTGTAACGAAGCGCAAATCAGGGCACAGCACACAGCGCGATTCGGTTTCCAAGCACACACGGCTTCAACATACAGAAGAATAATTCGAAAAATATACATATATATCCTTACCCCTGAATGTAACTTTGGCGATCTTATCACCTTTCCCTCGCAGGTGAGCGACCGTCTTCAGGTGAACCATTAAAGCCATCATTAGTCCAGTCTGGTGGGGGCGGGAGTAATTTTACTCCACACAGATAAAACTTGAATCGATTTGGTGCAATCTGCGTTTAATGATGTCTTGGTGAGCCTTTCTTTGCGGGCTGGAGTCGGTGGACCCAAAAATCGCTTTCTATCCGGGCAACATGAATACTTTACGTGCGTTTCTTTAAAGGGAAGAAAGCAAACAAACAAACAAAAAATCCAAAACCCAAAAATGAATTAATCACAGGCTCCAGTTAACATTTCCTCCTACTCCGTGGCTGCTGGGTCTATCGCACATCTCTGAGCTGGTTCTTGGTTTTACTCTGCTCGTTGCGCAGGAAGGGCGGGGGTGGGCTTCAACTACAGAGAGATGATGCTCTAATTGCGGGGAGACAAAAAAAAAAAACAAAAAAAAAAACACAGACCAGGCTTGGGATTCGGAGGAAAACCCTACCGCTGTTTGAGAGACATTTTTAACAAAAACGCTTAGCCATGAATCTAGACCTACTGTACTTCATGCATTTTACTTTGAAATAAAACGATGATCTTGTTACAATAAACTTTGCACGCTACAAACGGTTTGCTGCCACGCCCACATCATACTGCAATTCCCCGATCCCTTTAGTATAGCTGTGGGTCAACATGACGAACAGGTGAGGTGAACGTTGTCCTTTTCTGACCTTTGGCCAACAGTTCCTGCTGAAGAGGCGTCAGGACAGCCGCAAACAACAGAAACATGTTGACTTACCTACCACCAGCTTCAAATCTACTCCAGTATGCACACTCACCTGCCACTTTATTATGTGCTGCTCCTTTGACGTAAACACGATAATAGCATGGCTCCGTCCTGCCCTGTATCAGAGGTTCAGGTGATGGTGTAATGTCTCTGTGATATTTAGCTTTTTGGGCCATTGAGTACCGCAAGAGCATTGCTTAATCTCCACAGCCTACCTGAGTATTGCTGCTGACCATGTCCATCTCTTTATGGCCACAGTGTACCCACCATAGACCACATTACAAAGCTCAACTCACCTTAAACTTGTTTCTTGAGCATGACAGTGATTTCACTATACTTAAGTGACCTCCACAGTGACAAGATCTCAATCCAATAGCACATTTTTGAGAGGTGGTTGATTGGGGCATGGAGCCGACAAATCTGCAGTAACTTTGTGATGCTAGCATGCCAATATGGACCTAAATCTTAGAGGAATGTTTTTAGCAGCTTGTTGGATGTATGTCAGGAAGAATTACAGCAAAAAAAGAGGGTCCAAGCAAGTACTAACAAGGTGTACCTAATGAAGTGGAATATGAGTATATATGTATTTGGTATGAGAAAAGATAAGGCGGTAGGTTTCTTTGGGCTCCTCTTTTTAGATTTGAAAAATAGTTATCATTCAATAGTAATGGGTATCACTGTAAAGATACCAAGAGTACAACTGTGTGAAAACCTTTGTTTTGACGCAGTGTTCAGATGTGTCTGCAAACAACAGCAGAGAAGCTCTACATCTGCTCTCTCATATAATGTTCCTCACAGCATGAAACCAAAACTTCAGAGCTGTGAGTTTCTTCAGGAATGCCACTGATTTCTGGTTGCAAAGGCAGCAGCAGGAGTTCCTGTGACAGCATTGTGATGCTTCTGGTCCTTATCATCCCAGGAGCAGTGCTCAGCACTCTGAGTTTTTGACAACTTCTGTCAGAGGAGAGACAAATATTCTGCTAAGAATGGATGAATGGAATGTGCTGTGTTATAAACTGAGAAAACAGCATCATAGTCTAAACTGGTTTAAACGGGGTATAAAAGATGACTACAACACCCAGTTTTAGGGAGTATCTATGAGCACCTTCAAAAAGAATTATGGAAAAACACAGACAACAGCAGACTGAACTGAACAATCCCTGAATTTATCATCTTTGTACAAAGAAAAATAAAGATTCCAAAAGAAGACACACCAGCCAACATGCCACCCTTTATTCTGTAATAAAACACAAATCAATTGTGTTTTAAATAAAGTTAGATATGAAAGAATTTGTTGCATTAGAGCATAATGCAACAAATTTGACAAATGACAGAAATGATCAACAAAGTAAAGACACAATAATGACAGAACTGGGACACATACTATACTTTAACACTTACTGATATAACTACTAGACAGTAAGTCTCTGTGGATACAATAAATCTGGTGAGATGGCCCAGTATTGTAACAAACAAACAAAAACTTCTCTCTTCACTTGAGGTCATCGGGAGTACCTGGCATAAACAGCCTCAGGCGTGTGTATAACAAGAGAGAACACATTTCTACCACATAGGCTGAAGTACAGTCTCTCTCTCTCTCTGGTGGGAATGAATGACAGTCTGTAAGTATCTTTTGTTTAAATTATGTATTGCGGTTTGCACTGACTCATGTATGAGAGAGATAGAGAGATGAGTAATAAAGTAACTAATACTGAAAATAAACCAATTTAATCTGTGCAAATGATCCAAAGCCAGCAGCGCTGCAAACATCAAAGCTGCTTCTTGTTATTATTCTCTTCTTTTTTTTTAATCTGAATTTTTGTGCCACTGCTTCCTAATATCAAAGTGTGGTTAAAAACCGTGTCCCTGGCTTAAACCCTTTAGTTCTCTTGTCTTTTCCTCGGGGGAGAGGGGGTCCAACCCTGTGTTAGAAAGGTTCTGGATGAATAACTTTGATGTAAAAGACATCAAAGTCATTCATAAATTAAGTGATTGACATTGTTTTCCAGTAGTGATATGAGCTTTAGCCAGCAGAGGGAACTATTGGAAAACTGTTGGCTGGGCCCATACCAGTACAGATGGACATAGAGATGTTTTCATGACAATACCAATGGAGACACTCATTAAAATAACTGTCAGTTCAGTCAGTTTTGCTAACATATTGTCGCAGGCCGTATGGGACATTTGCTGTTATAACATTAAAGGTCGAGGGAATCTACAGCAGAACCCAGAAGATTTCTAAGAAATCAGAGAAGCTCTCTTATTTAAAAAAATAAGTAGAAAATCTTCCTGACTTCAGTGTGGTGGGCACATTGGAAAAGAAATAAACAATATATATTAATAGTTCAGTTATAGAGAGAAATGGATATAAATCAGTTTACTGCAACATGACATCACACCTTTTTTTTCTTTTTCTTTTTTTTTTTTAAAGGCAAACAGTTCAGATTATATCCAAAACAACAGAGGATAAAAGCCATAGTATTACTAGGTCAGTGTTTACACTACTCAACAATTAGTTCCAGTTTTCTCCTCAATGCCTCCTTTTATTGACAACAACAGTCTGCTCCATCTAGTGGTTAAATTAATTATTCGGAAAATTGATGTAATTATGAACTTTGTCTCCACTGATTAGATCATCATGTGCTGGAATTTTACTTGGCCCACGATTCTGTTCTCTCACACCTGGTGCACGGATGGTGTCATGGAAAGGTTTAATCCTGGGGTGGATCAGGTGGGCTGGAAGAATAATACTGATAGTCGTATAGACGAAAATTGAGAATATCATAGAGGTTTAAAAGGTAGATATTGGCTTTATTTTTTATTTTATTTCTTTTAATAAATGACTGATCCGTAGGTCTGTTATAATCTACTACTTCTCAAGTCCTCCCATTTGTTCCATCTCTATGCCTGCTTCCAACCTTTAAAGCTTTGGATGCAATCATCCTGGTTACCTCCAGAGGGAGACATTTTCTCATTTTCTCTCTTTCATATTAGTATTTTATCCAGAAATTAATGATTAGCTTAACTTCATGGAATTTAGAAAAAAAATATCTAAGTCTCCATTCTTGTAATCAGCACTCTGGCCTCAGTCTGTATGTTTTGGAGGTTTTTTTTTTTTTTTTGTTAGTTAGTTAGTTAGTTAGTTTTCCTCTTCATAACATTTTATGAGTTGAAAAGCAGCCTCGAAATACTTGTTTCAAATCACAAACGACTAATAAGGCATTATTAGTGTGTTTGTGTGCATGTTTACCGATGTAAACGAGAGGCAGTTCACGGCGAAGTGCAGCATTCCCATCGGCAGATGGGAGGGAAGAGGGCTGATGTGTCCCAGCCCTCTGCATCCAGCTGGTGCGTCGCACCACTACAGTAGTTCGCCACACTCACCATGGCTTTAGCCACAGGCAGGACGCTCGTGGCACTATTTCTTACGCTTTGTGGGCCAGGATGCAGCTGGGCAGGTAAATCGTTGATTTACTCTTTCATAAGCAGGTGCAATTAGAGCACTTACTTGTAAAGCAGTTTGATACTTGTTTCATCTGATTATCCAGGTACTGTTGCTTTCTTGTCCACTCATGAAGAGAAAGTTGAACTTATCAAAGAGGTCACGTGCCTTGTGATTGGATATTTAAAATGCATTCAAAAGAAGCTGTTCATATTAACAAGTTTAAACAAAAGGAATCCTAGAATGTGCAGGTATTTGCATGTGTGCACGTCAGTGTCCACGTTTCCATTTGCAGAAAACAAAGTAGATTAAGTGCATCATATTTAACTCACTGGGACGTTTCATTTCAAGCGTGCAGTTTGAGTCATTATCAGATGTGAACGATTTCGTTTAAATGAGAGCTATTAGAGAAAATATGAAGTGACAGCATTTTTCACCCATGAAACTTTGTGGGGGGAAACTGTGATGCAGGACCGAGCAGTTATGGAACAAGTCCTTTCCTTAGTGGCCACATCCAAAAGTAACTGGGATGCATGGTTAGAAGATGATGACAAATATCTGGCGACATCATGAAATGCTGTGAGTGGTGGCATATTAAATATGGAACTAATTCAGCTGAATGTGAAGATTAATGGCTTTAAAGTGGACTTTGATTAGTGACTAGAAGTGAAGGAGTTGATTTGAGACGTCACATCATCCATCAGCTATAGTCAGGAATGGCTGGACAGTGACGCAGATTTTGAACCCAAGAGACTATGCAGGTTTTTTGTTGATTCATAGGCTGGCAGGATTTTACTAGAAAGGCGCAGTGATATATCAGATGTGCAGCGAATTTTTGACAAGCACAGAGAGTGCAAACCACAGCTGCACATATGTTTTTGAAGTTTCTTAAGTGCTGTTTGTAAAATCAATTTTCAGGAAAAGTATTCAACATCCTCCAGACAGTGAAAACATTCAAAATATCAAACGTGCCACAAAGCCCAAGGAGTTTCACAGAGGACAAAGGTAATCTTTTTGCCTTGGGCTTAAAGGCCAGACTTTCCTTCACCCTCCCTTCCTCCTCGATTTTATTCAGTTCACTTATTTTGTCAGTTGATCTGTAGACTTCTATATGCGTCCTTCTCAAATGTAAGCACTTAGCGCATGAGATCACTGCTTTCACTGAATATAGGCAGCTGCCATTTATTGTGGTCCTTTGTCTGAGTCATTTTCTTTTCCATCGTTTTGGAAGTCTTTTCAGAGCGTCACATTTATTCACTTCCACACATTTACACCTGGGAGCCCCTGCAGCTACAGCTCACTGTAGATTGGACCAGTTTTGAGTTAAATGGCTTCCTCTCTGGTCTCTCGACAGTAGTTGTTAAGAGAGAGGAGAGTGTTACTCATTAACTTTCTCTGCTCACATATCATCAGCCCGTCACTCTGAAATTATTCACAAAAGAGGACGAGTAAGCTCGTGGGGATATCTGAATACCTACGCAGGGGCAGTGCAGGAAAAACGAAATCTGCCTATCAACTTCTGGAATTTACACGAACTGTGTGAAGAGCACGAGGGACAGGGAGTGAGGAGAAGGAATCATGTCCTTGCAGGTCACTGGAATTTCATTATTCTGCTCCAGTTCACATGTCAGGATTCTTCAAGGGAGGCTACATGCAAGAGTTTTAGGATGAGGAGTTTCATAACTTCAACTTCTTTACTTCAGGAAAATAGAGACTTGCTGAGAGGCTTTTTTCCCCTTGCATATTTCTAATATTGCTAATGCTTTCCGTAATCTTTAATCACCTGACCCTATGCCCCTGCTCACCTGCACCTCGGCTGCATATCAAACCTGCCAGCAACAGCATGTCTCGTGTCATGATGTCATCTCTGGGCACTGTTCCACTTGCTTTAACAAGTACCACCTGGCCTACGAGCACCCTGTCAAAGCTTGATTTGAGCATATTAGATGTGCAGCGAGAAGATAGACAATAAACCAACACTATGAGGCGTCAGACCTCATCACTAACTGCTATACTACTACTAACTGAATAATTGCTTAGAATAACTTTGGAAAGGTTTTTTATAAAAGCAAAGTCACATGTGAGCACCAGCACAGAAAAGCTAAATATGCTGTTAGATCCCAAATGTTCTGGCCTGCTTCTGATTGTAGATGTCATGTGCCATAAACGTTTTCTATGGATGCGTGTAACCTGCCCAAAGCTAAGCGCTTACTCACTTGAGGCTGTCGCTTCAAATAAAATCTGTCCTCAGTCACAATTCAGTGGCAAATTAAGCTCAAGTCAACACAATAAACTGGTTGCAGAAAGTCAGACAGTTCAGCGATTGGTGTGACTGACTGCAGTCAGAAAGCAGTGATAAACTTTGGGCACAGTCTCAGTCTGGTGCGTTGGCTTTATCACAGAGTCGATTACGGGAGAGAGTTTACTGGTCGTTAGAGGTGAGGCGGTGGTGAACTGGTAAAAAGAGAAATGTAGCACTGGGCAAGATTTCACACCTCCCACATAGATGAATGTATGTTCACACAGGCATCTGAATTCTTTTAAACGTGCAAATTCCACTTATTTTCTTAAGATTAACTATCAAAGAAAACGATTTTTAGAGTAATCTTGTGGCTTTCTGGGAAAAACCGGCAGTGACTTGGATAAGAAAACCGATATTACACACGTTTCTAAACACCATGTGGAAACACTTGCGATACGAGCTCTATCCAATGGTTGAAACATCTAAAGACAAGAGAAGCAAGAAAATATTGTGTTATTTAACTCCCTCGGGCCCCTGAACACATAAACACGAAAATAGGTTTCTTAGTCTTGTAATTAAATCTGCAGATTTTTGTCGATCCGTGTATTCTTTTAAGCAGAGCACAAATACAAAAGACACGTCTTCCAACTTACCACAAGCTCCAACAATTGGGTGGTTTTCTCCACAATTTTACACCATTTACAGCAATTTTTCGCCTCCAGCCAAGTACAGTTTAGATAATTTGTTTGTGGTGCTCTCTCAGTATTTAAAACTTACATTCAACGGCATCTTTTCAGAATACGTTTTTCATTTATTCTGTATAAAACACAGAACCCACTGTGAACAGAAAAGCCTTTCAGTAAAAACTGCTCACAGCATGCTCTGTCGATTATCAAAAGTTAATGGGACACTGTTTCTGAAAAGGCACGCTGTTGTTAACTCTTTTTTTTTCTAATGCAAAATCTCTGCTTATATAATGGTGTTTATTTAATTGGTATCAGAAACTTCAGAAAAAAGCAAAAAAAAAATATGGACAAACAAACCCAAAACATGTGCAAAATGTTCTTTTCTTTCTTTTTTGTGTTATTTGAGTGCTCCAAGCACATCTTCCGAAACTATTTTAAGCAACTTAAACAAAATACAGTTGAGCAACTGGACTTCACCTCAATCTTGAGTTTTAACTGTTTTTAGTGCTATAAAAGGCTCATATACCCACAACACACATGCGCAAAACGTGTGCTAAAATGATTAAAAACCTATAGCAAAGCAGATATGTCCATGCCACCTTCATCTGGCAATTCACTAGCACCGAGTTTGTGGAAAGTGACATTTATTAGACATTAGTAGCGAATTGTTATGGGGTGAATGAGAGGTCACGACCTGTGATTTTGATGCAAGGTAAGGTAAAAAAAAAAAAAAAGGTGTTCTTGTAAAAGCAGAGCAGACTGCAGGTGCTCCAGCACAAGTATTTTATTGAACAGTTTTGCAGCAGTCATTTGACCTCAGGGCTTACCTCCATGTGCTTCTACACATGCTCATACATGTGTGTGACTCTTCAAGGGTGCATGTGTACCACACGTCCTGTATCCATCTAACACAAGGGCCCATGCTTTTCTAGACACACAAGCATAAAAATGAAAAAGGCAGTGACATAATGACCTCAGGCCCTGCCCTCATTCTTAACATAGTTAATACTTTCCACTGTCTAACTCAATCATACTCTATCCATCTTTCCATTTCACATTCACAAACACAGCACAGACAATGCTATTATATTACTGCCCCAGTCTCCCATGGCAACTCCCTGAAAGCAAGCCTTGCTCTGTATGATTAGGATTGGTACAGCCACTATTGCTCAGCTTCTTCCCAACGTGTTTATTCTTGGATATCATTTGTGCATCTGCTGTCTCTGAAGACGTCTTGATTTAATCTGGTTTGCCCTTGGATCAAAAATTTCCTGAGAGGCCAAATGAAGGCTGTCTGGACAGAGGAAAGGATCCCATCCTATGTAACACACAGCCTTATTAGAAGCAGCCTGTGTCAGTGGGGATTGTCATGCACAGCTGATGAAGCTTAGTCCACTGTAAGACTGAATTAATGAGGAAATAATGAGTCGACTGTGTGTGTGTGTGTGTGTGTGTGTGTGTTTTGTTTTTTTTAACTTAGATCACAAAATGATATAAGCCATTATCTCAGGAGCTGGTGATGGCTGAACTCAGCAAAAACAAATACGAGACGATCTTTCAGCACACGATAAAGTCCTGAAACAACGCTAAAGGGCTATGAACAGCTGTGACCATCTGGATAACAGAGCTCAGGAGGCCTAAGTAGCAATTATATCTAAGTGTTAAAAAGTGAAGATCCAGCTGGGAGAGGTGAATTTGTGATGATACTAAACCAAAAGTGCTTATGTAAACCTCTGCAGGGGAAAGCCAAGGACATCATGACTGTAGCATATCATCTGTTTAGCAAATGTTCCAATGTTATTAGGATCTTTCGATTTAAAGCTGCTATATTTTTAAAGAAAGAGTGCATTAATGGCCGTGCATCTTTGAAAGGAGAATCTGTTTGTGGTGTTTTATGATACAGTTTTGGTTTGTTCTTGCTGCTCTCAAATTTATAGCAGCAGCTACAGACAGCTGATTTCACTAAAAACTGAGCGCATGCCACCTGCTCTGGATCAAACAGCAGACAGATAACACAGCGTACGCAGTGAATTTTAGAGCTAAAATGTCCCTGAGAACTTGGTGGACAGCAGACCTGAGTTGAAATAGGCCCATTAGATCGGCGTTTATTGGGTGGATAAAAAAAAGAATAGAAATAATAGAAATTGTTTGTTACCATTGGTCCATGAAAATATAATAATTGGTCAGTTCTGTACTTCTCCCAATAAAGTTTTTGTATATTTTTGTTTTCTAGTCATCAGAATTTAGATTCTATGAAGTACCCATTGTGATGTCGCATTTGATGATCTGAGTGAGATCTGAAATGGAGGACACTGTACAATTAGAGCCAGTTACCCAGCTTTTGTATCTTTTCCGTCTGTACGCCACACGAATGTAACCAGTGGTTTGCACCTTGTTGTTAACCCTCTGTATTTCCAGTCATGACGGTGTCTCTTGGTTGTAGACTTTGACGATGGTATGCCTACCCCCTCGAGTGTTTTTGACTGAATTAGATGGTATGAAATTGTTCTTATGAAGTTGTACTTAAAGTGAAAAGGCATAAAATACAAATTCAAAACTTTGTATTTTCAACTTCAGATACGATGTCCTCTTCATTTGTCCTGAGATAACAAGGGAACAGATCTCGCCTGGCCATTAAACTGGCTGTCAGTCATGTGTAGTTATTTTTAAAAATGGTGAGCTGTGTATAAATGTTATTGTAATTTTTATGCAGTTATTGCAAAGTCTGCAGCGAAGTCTGTTTCTTTGTGTATTTGATTATAGATGTGATGCTAAATATACATAAAATAGAAACAATATTGTATTAAATAATACTTGAAACCTGCAACAAAAAGAAAGTATTTGAAAAATGTTTCCTGAGTTTGTAAATTAGGTTATAGAGAGGACTATTTTCTTAGGGAGATTTATTTTTGCCGAATTCATGTTTAATGCACTTCCACATTTCTTGCATTCTAAATGCTAAATAAAAAAACTCTTTTAAAAAAATGTATGCCCCTGAAATGTATCTCAATGTGGTTTTTGTGTTGCAGCAGAGAAACCCCCACGACCACAAAATGTGAAACCAACATCTGTGGAGAAGGGCCTTAGGGAAAGCTGGGAGCCGTCTATCCATCTGGATGGAAGACCTGTGGACCGCTTCATGATCAGCTCCAGTAAACCCACAAGATCCCATCGATTCACTAAAGCGAGCAAGGACAGTCGTGCTCCTATGTTGGAGGATGTAGGTAAGAAAGAGTCAATAAAAGTTCAAAAAGAGGAGGATGAGAATGTGAGATGTCACGATTCCATAACCATGTTGAAGTTATGCCTGTAAATGAACTGGAACTAATGGTAAGTGCTGGTAGAGCTGCTAGACAAAAAAAAAGTAATCCAGAAGAATATAAATGGACACAGAGCATACAAATAAGGTTTGCCTTAAACCGTGAAGTGAGCTTTGAAATCCCACAGTTCTGCATTTTCTCAAGATAAATGCCAAGAATGAGACAAGGAACAAGAAGCAAAGTAGACACTCAAGACATTGAGGTGTGTAAAAGTGCATGCGTATGTTGACTTGATTAATGATGATTAATCTCTATATGTGGATTAGTTCATAATTGGATGCACTGTCCTAAAAGTTTGCCAGAGGGAAAGCACACTAGGGGTGATGTGCGTGTCAGGCCATCGTCATCCTAGCTCAGTAGACAGTGGTTGTTTGAGGCTTTAGAGAAGGGGCTTATTTTTAGGTTTTAATAGCTTCTTTTGGTATTTTCTAATCCCACATTGTAAAACTTAAGTCAGGTCTTTATGCTTCTATATACATACATACATACATACATACACTTTGTGTTACTGACTGAGTCCAACCTGCTTTTGTCATTATTTCATTTTCCTCCATCCTTGGCACCATACTTCATCAAAGTCTGCAGCCAACCCAGCCCTGCTCCTATAATCCTGTGTTGTGGCCACTTACTCTGTGCATGTGTGTGCGCGCAGCTTATGTGTGTCTGGTGGTGGTTGTGGTGAAGGACTGGGTGGTGCCAACTGATGAAGTCATGCATTGTCTGTGTTTTCAAAAAAAGTGTCTACAGATGCCTGTGTGTTTGTGTTCTTGTGCGTTGCCCAGTACAACTTCTGGTGGCTGCTGTGGTCTCTCCAGCTCCAGCACTGTTCACCATAAATCTCAAAAACCTGGCAACTGAGCTCAGTCTCAACTTCGCCTTTCCAGAAATTCCTTGCAGATCATGTGTTGTTCCCTCAGCAGCATGAGAGCAGCATCAGCTGTCATAAATAACCCCATACTGTTTGCTTCAACATCATTAATGTGTCTGGAGCAACAAAGACAAAACGTCGACCTGATATGATATGATATAGACTATGTAAACAATATTTTAAAAATCAGTTTGTTTTTCTTTTTATTTACAGAATGAACTGCTTCCTTACTAGTTGATATATCCAGATATCCTGTGTTTTTGTTTCTAGACCCTGAATGGGTTAACCTGGATGGCTTTGCTGTGTTGGGCGGTGCACCTGTCAGCAATTTATCAGCAGGTAAACCTAATCAGAGGGCATCATTACCAACATTACATGACAATGGGTTAAAAGCATGAAACGAGGAATTGTCTTGAATTCTCTTTCTTCAGGCAATAATCACCCTTTTCTTTATCCCCTTACTTGGTTCTTCCCCACGGGATGAATAAAGGGAAACACTCATTTGTCTCTGACGCCCACATTTCTGTCTATTTAGATAGATGTGTTTTTCTTGTAGGTGAACCGTATTTTAAATCTGTTTTAGAGAGTGTTACCTTTAATGACCTTTTATGCCATAGCTATTTTTTTTTAAATTACCTGTCAGAGATTTTAGTAGACTGTGAAATCACAAGAAATCAGGAACAGACACATTGCTGGAAGCCAATATTGGCAGACTATTTAGAAAGTGAACACTTTGAGTTGCGGGTATGAGTGCCCTGTCAAGCAGGCCTTACTGATTTATCAGGTGAGTGAAAGCTAACTGTAAACAATTTTGGTAATTAATTATTAGAGTAATTTATCAAGGAAATGTATTAATAATTGGTGTTATAACATTCTCAATGGCTGTTTATGTCATTGTGTGGTCAGTCCAAAACGATGTAAGCAGTAGTGATAGCAATGCAAACATATGGCCCTCTAGGACTTATTTTTACAGTTCTGTGCAAAAGTCTCGAACCACCCCATATTTTTTTTTGCATTTTCCTTCCAAGGAGTCAGACTTTTTCTTTTCTTTAAGTGTCTTGAGTATAAGCTCTCCAACTTCCAAAGTTCTTTGTTTGGACATTGGCTCCTTCACTTGTTTTTCAAATCTCGTACCTAACCCTTTTCACACTGAGGAGCAACTTAGCAAAAAGACCTGAGTGATACATCTGGTCCTGCTGTATGCCAAGCCTCATCAGACGTAGTCTCAGTGGAAAGGTGGCTGTCAAAAAACTATTGTTAAGGAAGGGAAACAGGGAGAAAAGGCTGGGGTGTGCCAAATTACACAAGGATTGGACTAAAAGTCGATGGCAACAGATCTTATGGAGCGATCAATTGAAATTTGAAATTTGTAGTTTAAATTATCGTCAGTACGTATGGAGGATGTCAGAAAAGAGGTACAATAGACAGCATCTACAGCCATCTGTAAAACATGGTGGAGCTTCTGTTGTGGTTTTAAGCTGCATTTCAGTCAGCGGTGTTGGAAATCGTGTCAAAATTGCAGAAAAATGTAGAAAAGTATGATCAGATATTGATCAACCATACAATATTATCTGGAAAGCATCTAATTGGCAACAGCTTCATTTTTCAGATTGACAATGATCTCAAACACACTGCAAATGCAGTAAAAGACAGAAAAACACCAGTGGAACACATTCAGTCATGGATTGGCCTCCCCAGAGCTTTCCTAAGAGCCGTTGTGGTTATTCCAATATTAATTTTCAAGCTTGGTGGAATTCTCCAAACTATGTTTTTACATGTATTGTGCATACATGTGCAGATTTGCATGTTTCGCTGAATCTCTGTATGCTGTCACTATTTTCCATTTCCAAAGTTTAAAAAAAATTAGTGGTGGCTCAAGACTTTTGCATAGTGCTGTACTTTTTTTGTGTGCAGCCCAATGTGATATTTGAGCTTATGTCATGTAAATGCTCATTGGTCTAATCAAACGTAGACATGCATCATACTGTTCCAGTGGACAGTTTAGTCTCTCTAAACCACTTAATCGTGGCAGGAAACGTGGAGAAACTCTTTAAAATTCCTTATTGAAAGGATGGGAAGCAGAAAGGGAACCCAGGGCCTTCTTGTTGCAAGGCAGCAGTGGTAACCGCAATGCTAGTCTGGAGTTTCAGTTTTATGTGTTTGAGGCAGAGCTGCTCCAGGAACATGAATAATCATATTTGTTGATTTACTTTGGGGAATGGAGACGCCTGGAAAGGCAGACCAAAGCCAAATGAAAAGTAAGAGCCAAAAGGAGAAGTAGATAATGTTATAAATCTTCATTTACTATCAGCTGAGAGCTTAATATTGCTTGCTTGATAAAATAATCTAATAATATAATTATTAAGGATAATTGATAACCCGTTCCATGCCATTTACCAAGCATAGCACTAGAGCTAGCACACTTCCTGCACACTGACATTGTTATATAATGGCAGTGTATACCATCCTGAAGTTTTTTTAATGCTTTAAATTTACTTTATATATAAAAATAACTTAAATGAAATCGCATGTGTGCAAACTGAATGCTCCTCTTTGTTTGATGAAACAGTTCAATTGTAAAAAAAAAAAAATATATCAGCATGTTAACATTTATTGAGCTTCAGTGATCAAAACAAACAACAATAGCATGATTAGAACATGACTATTAATCAGTCACAGGCGCTTATCAAATGCTGCCAGGCAATTTCTGGTAACTTACAGCTGCAATTTGATATGCGTCTTTTGGGATGATACTAATTTGCTCGTCTAATTTATAAGTCATCTAAGGTACACAATGACTTAGTAGTCTGGTATGCTAATACATAAATTATGGCGACAACATTGGCATTAGTGTTGTATATTTTCACTACAGGCTAAACTGATTAGCTCTGCTGGAAAGAACACTTTGCCATTGACTGGGAATTGTTTGTATAAATTAAACTGTGGGTAAAGTGAGTAAGTATGAGACCCAAAAATACCAATTTGTTTGCGACATTTAGACTTCTTTTTTTAAGGTTGCAAAACGTCAAAGATGACGGTTCAGCTAGTTTTTGAGGAGCGTCCAAGGACATAACAGAGACATTCTTGGGGACCTCAGTCTGAACACTGAGGTGTGCCGCACTCTGTTTTTGCTATGATATGCCTGTCTGTCAGCAGGCAAGCCTCATAGCACCTCGGTCTACTGAGCTTCCAGGAAAAGACATAAGGGATCTGGCATTACCAGCACTGTCAAGTCAGTGGTTTAGTGGTTCGTGGCATTGTGACCTGGGCCAAATTATGTATTGTGACAGTTTTCCAGACAGAAAAAGGGAAGACTGATTAAAACCAAATGGGGATATTTCTGTTTTAAGCTATACTTGGTATCAGAAAAAACAAATGGAAAGGGCTTGGGATGAAAATTAATTGTCAAAGGGTCATGGCTAGTTGCCATATGGTGAACAATGTTTACAAAAAATACAAAAGCTATGAATGAGACACTTTAAAGTATTATTTTTGTGGTATTTTACGCTTATAGGATTAGTGCAGGTATAGGTAGAAGAACACAATTTTTGTTAGCACTTAAACCAATAGACCTGTTAAAAATAGCTAATTGTGTGTTGTAAAACTATGCATACCCTTACTGCTTTCACTGCAATTATAGGGTAGACAGCAGCAATGTGCTGCAAATTGAAGGCACTTGATTAATTGATCATCGGCAAGTGTGAGCACTGTAAGCGTGAGCACAGAAAGCAGAGCATAAGAACAGAAATATTGGCAGCTTGATAGTCTGGAGAGTTCAGGCATCACCCATGATATTAAACAACTGTCGATTATAAGGCCATTTCCAGAGAATTTAAAATCCATCATTCTGCAGCGAGAAAGATTATTCACAAGTGGATATCAGTCAAGACAGCTGCCAGTCTTTGCAGGAATGGACATCCCAGCCAATTAACCCCAAGGTCAGAGAAAATGCAAAAAACCCAAGAGCTACATCTTAGACTCTACAGAACAAAAACACTGAACATGTATGACTTGTTTGGAAGGTTGCCAGGAGAAAGCTGTTGCATCTGAACAAACCACAAGACTTCTGTAGCAATGTACTTTGAACAAACCACACCAAAGTGGAGATGTTTGACCGCAATACATAGCACCACATTAAGTCTAAAGCATATCTGTACAACCACCTCATGCAAACTGTCAAATCACCGGGGTGGAGGTGATGATTTGAGCTTGTTTTGCAGCCACAGGATTTGGTACCCTTGCATTCACTGAATGGACCAGGAACTCCCCTGTATAGTATAGCTGCTGAATCATGGGATGTACTTCATTTTTAACAGGATGTATAGACTGTTATGAAAACTCTCTCGTTCACATTTCTGTATGCTGTTATTTGTTTACGGTTTTTTTAAAGCCTTGTTAAACTAAAAAGTGTAGTGGGAAAGACTAACACAACATTTGTCCACATTAAATCTGTGATTTGAATCACACGTGACACAAATTCTTATTCTGATTTCACAGTTCACTTACTGGAAATGTGTGAAAACACGCAAAGCTGACAGGAAAAGCAAGAGAGGGATTCAGAAAGGGGTTAGGGCATTACTAAACAAATAGCCAGTACTGTCTGAATCCAAAGGGAAGACGTTCATTCAGCTGTCCTGGCAGTACAGACAGGAGATACAGACATTAAGTAATAAACAGAGTGATCCAAGTTGATCCAAGTTGATCCAAGTTGAACCAGAAAAACCCCAAACACATGTATTTTCTTCATGGTCTTCTATACATTGTGTTTCCTCGTCACATCTTCTTTGTCCCCTAACCACAAAACTCCTTCTTTTTAAGTCACTTTTAGATATGGTGGCCTCATGTAGACACCTATAATCTCATTTGGCTCACCCTACATGTTGAATAGAAAATAAAGTCTTACATGAAAGTATTGATTAAACCTTTGAAATGCATAATGTTCACCTTTTTACATCAGCTGACTTATCAGTACTCCCCCAGCTGTGCACGCAGCTGTCCTGATGGGAAACAGAGTGGACCTTTCCATCTGAAAGTGATTATGGTAAACAGAAAAGGGAGGAACAGATGGAGAGAATGGAAGAACAAATATAGAGGGAGGGGCAGATGTTTTTTTGTTTTTGTATTGGAAATGCTATCGCTAAGCACTGCAGCCAGATGAGAGGGATTGTCTGACTGTCTGAGTCAGTGTCTGAGATGTTGTCCAAGATGGTGTGACTACTAGCTTTGGATTGAAGCGGGAAGCAGAGCACCAGAAGTTATAGCAGATGACAGGGTACATAATGCAGTTCTTCAGCATTTCCCTTCTGTGACAACTGGCCAGGCTGACAGGCGGTGTTGGATGAGTGTGACAAGAAATTATGTGTTTATCAATAAGCGGATGTGTCTTGAGTGGAAAAGTTATGTGGAAACATTTTCCATGGAGGATAGAGTTTCAAAAAGGCCCCAAAGGCAAACCGAGCACAAAAACCAGATTATGTACATTGGGATTTTAAAGTTAAAATGAACAGTGCAGTCTGAATTTTAAATTTATTATATCCATCAGCAGGTCCAGTAAGATCTTCACAAACAGTGGTGCCCCGAAATCACTCTTCCGTAAAACGGGCAACCAGGATGGACAGGAAGGCTCAGCTGTCAGGTGTGCCTAATGTGAGAACACACAGGAGGGCACCTCAGTCTTCCTCTGGTCCCAGGCAGCCCGAGAGAGTTTTGGCAGGAGTTCCTCTGCTGGAAAGGAGACGCCAACACTACGCCAAGCCTCAGTCTGATCAGAGAAACCGACTCGCACGCAAACTAAGTAAGAGGGCCAATATTTTATACTACTGATCACTAAATGAAATGATGAAATGAACAAAGCTTTAGGTTTTAGTCAAATATGATGCTGAGTAAGAAATGTCAACATGTCCTTATATTATTATTGGAAGATACGGTTGTGGTCAAATGTTTACATATTCATGAATTTCATGGTCATTTTGGACTTTTAATTTCCTTGAACTTTTCTTTTTCCAAGGGTAGAATGATTGTAAACCAGACCTCTTAAAAAAAACAAGCATTGGGTAGAGAAACTTGAATTGATTTTGGATTTTCTCTAAGCCATACAGTGCCAAAATTACAGATGCAGGCTCAAATAAATACATGCACACAACTAATATTTGGTTAAATACCACTTAGCAAGTTGCACCTTGACCGGACATTTTTGGTAGCCATCAACAAGCTTGTGGCATTATTCTGGCTGGAGATTTGATCACGCCTGTTAGGAGAGTTGATAGAGTTTAATTAAATAGGTTGGTTTCATAGCACAGTGCGTAATTCACAAATTTTCCTCATTATTTCATTCACTTTGTGTAGTGCACTAGCACCACTGGCAGCAAAACAGCTGCAGACCATGATACTACCACCACCATGCTTAACATTTTGTACTTTGTTTAGGTTTAAGAGCTCTTGTCATTGTGACCAAATAGTTCAATCTTTATCCAGTGTGACTATAAAACCTTTCTGCAGGAGGCATTTTGGCTTATACGTGTGGGCAGCTGCAAATTTTATTCGAGCCTGAAGGTGTCAGTTTTGGAGAAGGGGTTTCTTTCTTGGTTATGACCCTCTCAGTCCATTGGAGAAGCGGTTTCTTTCTCCATGGTGATGGAAACTGATGATCTAGGTGTTTGTAGTTGTTAAGAAATGGTTCCAAGAGACCTTCCCAACTTGTGGAAATCTACATATTGGAGCCTGTACATAAACTTTTAATCCTGTGTGGATTAGAGAAAATCCAAAATCCAATTAAAGTTGTGCACTTACTGCTTGTTTTTAAAGTATGTAATAGATGCTTTTGAGTCATTCTACCCTGGAAAAAGAACAGTTCAAATAAATGATTAAAAGCCCTAAATTGTTATGAAATTTATGCCCATGATTACCGTATGTATGTATCTTTGACTATGACTTTAGGTGGCACACAATAATTTCCCGTGGCAAAGATTACTGAAATAAACCAGCAATAAAAAGGTTAACAACATTTAGAAGGCATTTGGATTTGTCCTAGTTTCTTATTTATTTGTTTGTTTCCTATTGAAAATAATTTAGCTAAGAGGATACATTTTTTGTACTATCTTTAGTTTCCAGAGTGTAAACCCTGGCCGTGCCTGGTATCCCTTTTTTATTCATAGCGTCTGAGTCCGTTCATGTGGTGTCACTGCAGGCACAGAAGGCCCAGGGTCAGAGCAAACCTGCCAACAGAGCAGTCACAACCAAAACAACCACACCAGGTACCTGCAGGTTTATAGAGAATCATTCTGTATGTCTTTTTTTTTCATAGTAGATATAGAAAATCTGCAAAAATTCTGCAAAACTACCTTGCCAAAGTTTAGAAGAAGTCAGAGGATGATGTATATCCAGTGACTTTAATATTTGTTTGGATCCAGACATTTGGGTTTTTATCTCTTTGTGTGTTGTCTAGCTCCACCTGAACATGAGGCCCAGGACATCAGTGTCAGGGTCATGTCTCCTAAATCAGTTCTCATTTCGTGGGTTGACCCTGCTGTCGAGATGGAAAAAGTTGCCCCCGGGGCATCCAGGTGGGCCCTGTTAAAGTGTCAGTTAACAAGGGGGAAAAAAAAGAAAAATGATGACAAATAGAGAAAAAATAAAACTGAAGTTTAATCTTTCTCAATGGAATAAGGCATTTTCTTTTTATTCTTAACTCAGATCATACACAGTTAGGTACAGGGAGAAGGGTGAGTCAGCACGCTGGGAGTACAAGGAGAGCACGCAAAGGAGAATTTTGATAGACACCTTGTCTGCTGACAGCATGTATGAGTTCTCTGTCAGAATCTCTCAGGAAGAAAATCACAGCAAGTGGAGCGACTCCGTCTTTCAGAGGACTCCAGAGTCAGGTATGTGTTGACTCTGTTTGCTGAGAATTACTTACACAATATCTCATAGTGTCTGATGCAGTAGGAGTCTGTAACTGTGTGAAAGAAATGAAGGGTTATAAAGAGCCAAAACCACTGACTTTTTTTAATAAAATGAAAACAGAAATGATTTTTTCAAAAAAAGAAAAATAATACAAAAGGCAATTCATTCTTGCACAACCCTTTTAAGCTTATTTCCTCATACCACATCTCTTCACATTCACTGCCTAGTATTCCTTTTTTGATATATGAGCCTAGGTTTGGCTGCTGCGCTCCCATTATTGAAGCTTTTATACCACGTTTCAGCTCCTGAGCTGCAGTTCATTGGAATGTCAACATTTACTGCCTGGCTCACAGTTTAGGTCTCCTTCATACACCATCTCAGGGGGCACGATCTAACAGTGTATGGCAGCAATATTTTCCTCAGTTGTAGCCTTCTGGCACAAATATCCTTACTGTTTTTACATGCTTTAAGCAGCAATTTCCTCACCCTTTATACTTTCTGTTGCCTATGGTTTCTTTTTTGCTACTTGTTTTCCATCCTGTCTTTCCATTCACTTTTACTCTTCACTTTCACAAGCACCATCTGGGCCACCTGAGAACTTTGAGGTCAAGCCATTAAGAGGAAAAGGGACTGCTGTTGTAGCAACATGGGATCCGCCTGAAGAGCCCAATGGGAGGATAAAAGGTCAGACCAATATAATGAAACTATTGTTATTATAATGATGGCAAAACATAACAATTATTCATTTTCGTGCCATGATTACTCCACCTACGTTGGTGTTCTATAATGGCCACGGATCTTTCACCCAGTGACAATATTTGCATTGTATCTGGATGTGTCCTACAAAACAAAGTGCAGCATGCTGATGTCACAGGGCTAATGTTTGCTGTGAGTTTACTGTCACTGTTGGAACAAATAAAGAAAGCCAGCTAATGCTTTCCAGACATGTTGAAATAGCATCAGTATTTTCTCTTGAATGATCTCACTACCTTTCCAAACTTCTCTTTCAAACAGAGTACATCTTGACTTATGTCCCTGCCATGAAGCCTTTTGAAACAAAAAGCGTGAAGTACCATGGAAGCACCACGACAGCCACCATAGATGACCTCACACCTGGAGACCGTTATATTTTCACCATTAAGGCCACAAATAGGAAGGGACAAGGACCACAGAGCAAGACCTTCAGTGTCGCCATGCCAGGAAGTAAGCATATTTGATAATGTAATTATATAGTCACACTGGGGAAAACAGTCCTTGGAGACTGTGCCACATGTGGCACAGCAACTTTGGAGTTGTTGCTTCAAAGATGGGGACCAGGTCTGTGACTACTTACTTTCAGTTGCTGTGTTCAAAACAACCTTGTCTACCCTTTTGCCATCTGTTGCAAATCTGTTGCTGTCTGAATACACAGAATTTCACAATAATCAGAAATTTACATAACTACTTATGGCCATAGTCCAGCCAGAACCTTATAGATTTAAAACATAAATACAAAAAAAATTCCACAAATAGTAATATAGTTGCTGCAGGACTCTCAATTTAACTGATTTAATTTAAAATTATGTAGGCACTTGATAACCAGGCTTTTGTTATAGGGATATAACCAGAATGCAACCAGTTTTCAGCAGTTATTTTCAAACATTTGCCAATCTGTCTTCCAACTGGTCCAAGTCAGATTGTACTTTTTGGGTAACAGGTTGCCTTCCACTAGGCAGTTGAAAATGGTTGACCTCTGGGTATCTTGCAATTTCATGCAATCATTTGCTGAAAGCAAAAAAAGATGTACCGCCTAGTTCCTAGTTGCAAGGACGTCGCTGTCCTTTTTTTCCCCTGTTGTGATTGAGCTATTAGGCATATGTGTGCATTTGAGCTTGAGACTTGCACATTCTAAATTTTCATTGTCATTGTTATTTTTTGTCTCCTAGCAGGCAGCAGTGCTGCCTCAGCATTTTCAAAAAGCAAGGACAGCCGCAGGACTGGCCACACGCCTTCCAAGCAAGATACCGACCATGATGACATCCAGTCAACAGAAGTGCCAGAAATACCAACCATACAAAAGCAGACACTCCCTGCTGCACCTGTCAACAGGCGTTTTCGTCCACTTTCCCAGACACGTTCCTATCACAGCATCTTCTCTTCCGTCAGGGGGTCAATCAGGAGAGCAGGAAACAGAGGCTCTAACAGAAGAAGGGCTAAGAATGATGAGGAAGAGGAAGAGGAAGAGGAAAACAAAGTACCCACAACACCACCTCCAGTAGAAGAGACTACAACAATGGAATTTGTACCAGAGCCTAAAGACACTGATAATGATGTTTCCCCTGAAACTGAGGATGAAGATGAATATGATGAAGAGCCTCTGACTACTAAAACCCCCTCCCTCAAAGTTTTAACACCTTCTCCAACTAAACCTGCATTTAATCGACTTAATCCACCAAGAAGAAGGCCATTTAAGATTAGGGTCCATCAAAAAGCAGGATCCAAGGATGCATCCACTGGTTCATCTTCATCCTCATCTTCTGCATCATCTTCTTCTTCTTCTTCTTCTTCTGCTTCATCATCATCATCATCATCCTCTTCTGCTTCATCATCTTCTTCTTCTAATTCCCCCACCTCCACTTCTTCTTCTACCTCTTTGGATTCCTCCTCATCTTCCTCATCATCCCCTTCTACGACCTCACTGTCCTCTCCCTCACTTAGTCAAGAATCTGCAGCAAGCAGAAAGGACTATATAGCTCTCACATATCCAGAGTCGAAAAACACCTTTGAAAAGTCCAGCATAACACATGCAAAACCCTCCACATCACTTGCAAAAGTGAACAGTTCACAGCATACACACGTTACACCTGTAGGTAGAGGTTCCACTTCAGCAGGACGTGCCAGTGGCACTGGTTTTGGTTCTAGATATGGTTTAGGCCGAAGATACCCTGGGAGCTTGTTAAGAGGGAATTCTACCCGAATGTTGAATGGTTACAAACCTGCTGTCATCTCACAGTCGAGTTCTCCAAGAAGAACTCAGAGTCAAGTAACTTCAAGCATACATAGTTCAGCAACATCACAAGCCACTTTACCGGAAAACACTCAAAACCACGAAAAGTCAAGCACTCTCAATCCATCAACATCAATGTCAAAATCAGGAGGGACTTCCAATGGTGAAGATGTCTTGGAGTCCTTTAATTCTGACAAGTCACGTTCTACTTTAGAATCTAGGTCTCATGGCTCGACATCTTTGCAAGTGACAAATCCATCCACTTCACAAAGAAATGCGAACCACCCTTCCACTGCAAATACATCAGGATTATCTCAAAGAACTTCACAAAGAGGATCTCACAACTCTGCAAGATCACATGACACACACAACTCACAGAGTTCTCACACATCATCTGAGCGAGACACATCAAATGTGGAAGGAAATGATGACACTAACTACAAAAACACAGAAAGAGAATTGACTAAAGTTGAGGACTCTGCTTTAACTACTAGAACACAACCGACAGAGAAGCCAATGAAGAAGGACACGGAAAAAGATGAAGGAACTAAAGAAAAACCCCCAGTTTCTGCAGGTACCAGAGTCAGGCCTTCATTTGCTGAAAGATACCCTTGGCTAGCTAGTCGTTACCCAGGCAAAGTCATTTCAAGTGCAAGGATAACATCTCCAAGACAGGATAGTAGAGTTCCTTTGACCAGGATGTCATCTTCTGTTGGGGCTGGCAGACCAGTTTTGAGGGGGACAACTACCAGGGTCTCAGGGGCTACAGGTGCTGCTGGAGTGCCCTCAGTACAGGAAACCAGTGAAAATCCAAGTACTTCTTCTACTCGTGACTCACTAAAGAATGGTTTTGGAGCCAGTTCGGTTAAGCCGTCACTGATCAATCAAAATGTAGGCTCTGGTGACACTAGAAACCCAGCTACCTCATCTTCATCATCTTCCTCTTCACCATCCATCTCTTCAAGTCCTGATCATCATCACTCCTTAAGTGGGCACAGAGACTCCAGTGAGCCAAGCCATAGAGAACTTACAAATGACAAACATAGCAATGAGGATTATTTCAGTGAGAAGAACGGGGAAAATGATAAAGTTGCAGATCCTATAGAAGCTCAAGAAAAGCCAGCAGAGTCTGACAAAAATGCAGAAGACAATGCAAGTGTGGATACAGGAGAAAGTTCATCCAGGACCAGACCTGGCACTTCCTCTGGAGTCCCTCTAACTAATCGTCGACTTGGTGTAGGGGTGAATGGAAGGGTACGCTCTCCTCTCTTACCAAACAGGCAGTTTGGTGGGTCTAGGCTTCCCCTAAGAGTACAACCACCACAAAACTCTAGACTGGGCTCTTCAACATCTGACTCTACCTCATCATCATCTGATTCAGCTTCTTCCTCAAATTTACCCCAACCAGTACTGACCTCAGAGAGTGACATTAGCAGTGGCACTACGGTGACAAGGACAGGGGGATTGGTTGGAGGCAACTCCCACTCTACATTAGCCTCATCATCCTCATCTTCATCTCGAGATAGCTTTAGGAACAACGGGAGTAGGCCTCGCTATTCCATCAGAGGGAAACAAAATAATGGCAGAGGAATCAAACCTAGCAATGGAAATGGTAACGTTAAATCCTGTATGCAATTATGTGAAGTTTTTGATGTCAGTTTAACTCACAAATGTTTTAAATAATTTTATAACATCATGCCTCTGCTTATGTTCTGTACCTGTCAGGTAAAAATGGACGACCCAATCTGACAGCAACAGATGATAAAGAGTCCTCTTCCTCTCACGGAGCCAGCAAGGCCACTGGTCAAAGGTTTATCACTGGACCAGATGGAACAAAATGGGTAACTATATTTAATACACTAACCTTAGTTTTACCTGTTCCTGACTCTTTGAGCTGAAGTATGTCCAATATGATGCTTATTGTTGCAGTTTAGAGACCAGGACAGATCATCAGAAGGAACTGAACATAATTTATTGATATACAGAATTCACTTATGGTATTTGATGATTAGACTCCGAATGAAATCCCAGCGATAAGAATTAGGGCAGGACCCCCTGGAGTCTAGATGCTTGTGGTAGTGATTAAAGATAAGATAGAGGCTTGCATGAAGTGACTTGAGTCTGAGTCTGCAAGGTAGAATGAAAGATGATCATGGTATTAAGAATGGAGGCTGATTGGTTTGAAGGAGGCAGGATGGAAGATGATTGGACTACAGCAATGAAGTCAGCATGTAATGAATAGAATAGCAGCCAAACACTTGGGGAAACGAGACAACTGAGTGAATACAAATCCTCCTTATTAAACTCACACATAAGCTTAATTTATACCAGTCAACAAATAAAAATGTAAAAAGTAAAGAGTTAAGAAGAAACACCTTTCACCTATGAAGGTTTTAAGTAGAGATGTTCCTGGAGGCTAATTTGATAGTCAACTAGTCTAAAAGACACAAAAAAGACCTCAGATAACATTTGAAACTGAGCATACTTTTAATAGACAATTATTACGTTCCTTGCTAATCAAATAATGTTATACAATAAGTACTGTTGAAATGTTCAGCACTTTATATTGGGTAGCACATGCACACAGTGTCAGATTAGTATGACTAATGTTAGTGCTGCTAGCAGCAGAAGCTCTGGTTTCTCAAGTGGGAGCATCCACATGTTGGTGCAGACTGTGGTTACACATTGGTTGGTTATATTTATTTTTTTACATCAAAATATAGGAGATCTACATCTCAATGTCAATCATTAACAACTTTTATGTTTATGGAGAGAGTGGGAGGGTGGGGTGCAGCCATCAGTTAGTGCTGTAAATTCTTTCAGCCAGTAACTGCCATTACCGAAATTAATAAAATAAGAATATTACATGCAACCGACTAGTATTTCTGGTGCTGACTAGCAAGGGCAGCGACTTTCAAACATTAGTCACCAATAGCCTTAGTAATGAGTCTTGACTTGTTTGTCCACCAGAGGCCATTCTGCAACTTCCCTGTGGCCATTGCCCACAAATAAAACAACCAACTGATTTGAGCAGAGTGAATAAATAACTACACGTTCCCTAACAAACGTTAGGGTTATCTATTTATATTTTGTGTGTCTAAAAAATGACAGCTGGTATGTCGGAATATCAGCTTTTTAAATCACCATATGTTGGTATTCGACTTAAAAATCCTTTATCCATTGGGCTCTAATTTTAGCATGTACAATTTCCTATAGTTTATTCATTTTAAGAATCAGTCATTTATAGATGTCCTTATTTGCTTTCATTTTGGGAATTGGATTAGGTTGATACAGCTCTTACATACAATCCCGATCCAAAGTTTAAGATCACTTGAAAAATGGCAAAATATCACATTTTGCATGGTTTGATCTTAACAAGGTTCCAAGTAGAGCTCTGACCTGCAACAAGAAGAAATGGGAGTGAGACGAAACATTTTTTGTGCGTGCAATTTATTGACAACAATAAAATTAAACTGAAACCAACTGTTTTAGAGCTGATCAAAAGTTTAAGACCACACCTCCAAAAAAACACGTAACCCCCTCAAAACAGAAATCCAAGTTCCAAACATGAACTCAGGAATGAGTAGCTCCACCGTTATTGTTGATCACTTCAAAAATTTGTTGCAGCATGCTTGATGCAAGCGTTTCCATGAGGTGAGTGGGAACATTTCTCAAAGTGGTAAAGACGGACGCACAAAAGGCATCTACTGTCTGGAACGGTTGTCCCTTTTTGTAAACTTCCCTTGCCATCCATCCCTGAAGGTTCTCAATTGGATTTAGATCAGGGGAACATCCAGGATATTCCAAAAGAGTGATGTTATTCTCCTGGAAGAATTCCCTTGTCCTGCGGGCATTGTGTACTGTAGCGTTGTCCTGTTGAAAAACCCAGTCATTACCACACAGACGAGGGCCCTCAGTCATGAGGAATGCTCTCTGCAACATCTGGACATAGTCAGCAGCTGTTTGACGCCCCTGCACCTTCTGAAGCTCTGTTGTTCCACTGAAGGAAAAAGCACCCCAGACCACTATGGCACCCCCTCCACTGTGGCGTGTAGAAAACATCTCAGGTGGGATCTGCTTGTTGTGCCAGTAATGTTGGAAACCAACAGGACCATCAAGGTTACATTTTTTCTCATCAGAGGTTAAAACTTTCTTTGACCTTTCAATGTCCTATGTTTGGTGCTCTCTTGCAAAGTTCAAATGATCAGTTCTGTGGCGTTCAAGGAGACAAGGCCTTTGAAGACGTCCCACCTCAGCAGCGATGACGCGCTCCGAGAGACCCTACCTGACAGAAAATGACAATGAATCGACATTTTTGCACAGATTTGGCCTTTTAAAGGCATGCAGTGCTAAATGTTTGATCAGCTCTAAAACAGCCTGTTTCAGTTTTAGTTTATTGTTTTCAATAAATTGCATGCTTAAAAAAATGTTTTGTCTCACTCCCATTTCTTCTTGTTGCATCTTGAAGCTCTACTTGGAACCTTGTTAAGATCCAACCATGCAAAATATGATTTTTTTTGCCATTTTTCTTTTGATTGAGACTATATCTTTGTTAAAAATAAAAAAATAAAGCTATGGTCACTGAAATATTAACTTAGAATAAAAACTGGAAACAGAGTGGTGGTTAGACTCGAGGAGTTTACCCACCCATTTACGCAAAATGTTGTGGGACTGAACAATGAAAGTACGATATGTTTGTTGTTCAGAAGTGAGATGAGATGTAACATAAGCCGTGTCTGTGGTTAGAATTCGTCACCTTTGTACTTTGTACTTCGGCTGATATTAGTTTTACTCTCAGAAAAAAAGTAACAGAGCTAATTGTTCAAAAAGCTGTCTTTCAAAGTAACAAATGTGGAAAGTTATTCACCTCTTTAAAAAGTCTTCAAAATTCCACAAGTCAGATGTTCCCACTTAAACTGTTTACTCTATGTCTATGTTTATGAGAACCCGTTTTGAATAGGACTATGACTTTCCTAAACATCACAGTCAGGATGAAGCGTACTCCTCACATGAGGCTCCATCAATTTTGCAAAAATGTTTCTTTCTTTAGGTGGTAGATTTGGAGCAGGGGATACTAATGAACGGGGATGGAAGAGTTCTCCAGGACTCCCAGGGCAAACCCAAAAGAGTGGTCCTCGGAGAGGATGGACGCACTATTTTTGGTGAAATACTTCAGCCATTTTTATCTTAACATCTACAGCTTGGACAATGTATTTAAAAAGTGCAGCGAGTCCATTATTGGCTAGATAGAGACACAACTTTTGTATGTTTGCCTCTGTACACTGCCACAGTGAATTTTAAATCAAACAATCAAGATGTGATTGCATTACAGTCTTCCAGGTTTAATCCTTTGGGCTTTATAAATATTTGCAATATTTGTTCAGGAATTATAGCCAGTTTTATACACAGTTCCCTATTTTATCAGCCCAACTGACTGACAAGAAGTTTCATGGCCAGATCATATGTCATGTACAGTATGACATGACATATGAAGCAGACATAATGTCTGAAGTTCATCCAAATTTGATTTTGTATTTTAGAGTTTTTCTCTGTAATTTTAAATATAAAGTCACAAGAGACAACAGTATAAGCAATAGAGTATAGGGTTATAGGAGTATCCAAATAAAGAAGAGTACTTAGCGGATCATAAATTATTTGGCATCTAACTATGTCAAAAACACTTTTAATCAGGCAGGCATACCAATGTTGAGGTCTACAGTCAGAGATGCATCTGTCAGATTATTATTTATTTGTTTGTTTATTTATTGGTATTATTATTATTACAGAGGCAGAACTACAAGAGCTGTATTGTTGTGGACTTGACTGATTAATGAAATATCAGCTAAAAGTGCTTTAGAAACTTTGACCATTGTCATCTGTCTGGATGCATGTTAAAAACAAAACAGCTGCAGAACAGCATTCTTTCACATCTGCCATTTTTTAATATTTCACAGTTATCACAAGGTTAATCTTTTTTTTTTGCATTACAAAAGAAACTCTAGTATTTTGCACCTTTATGCATTTTAGTGCAAATCT